>NC_134591.1:74150097-74450097 GCF_037038515.1 Microtus pennsylvanicus
TAGAGAAAACTGACTTCTACAAATTGTCCTCTGACCTCCATACATGTGCCATGGCATGCAGCCATGCGTACGCACGCGCGCACACACACACACACACACACACACTGAAAAAGTACAATTTTAAAAATTTAAAGGAACTCTCCATTTAATTTGATGTTAGCTGTCGGCTTGCTGTATATAGCTTTTATTATATTTAGGTATGACCCTTGTATCCCTAATCTCTCCAATACTTTTATCATAAAGGGATGTTGGATTTTGTCAAATGCTTTTTCAGCATCTAATGAAATAATCATATGATTTTTTTCTTTCACGAATATCTTGCATATCACCATAGAACCTTCATCTGGTGATGGATGGAGATAGAGACAGAGACCCACACTGGAGCACTGGACTGAGCTCCCAAGGTCCCAATGAGGAGCAGAAGGAGGGAGAACATGAGCAAAGAAGTCAGGACCACGAGGGGTGCACCCACCCACTGAGACAATGGGGCTGATCTATTGGGAGCTCACCAAGGCCAGCTGGACTATGACTGAAAAAGCATGGGATAAAACCGGACTCTCTGAACATGGCGAACAATGAGGGCTGATGAGAAGCCAAGGACAATGGCACGGGGTTTTGATCCTACTTCATGTTCTGGCTTTGTGGTAGCCTAGCCAGTTTGGATGTTCACCTTCCTAGACATGGACGGAGGGGGAGGACCTTGGACTTTCCACAAGGCAGGGAATCCTGACTGTTCTTTGGACTGGAGAGGGAGCCGGAGAGGAGTGGGGGGAGGGGGAGGGAAATGGGAGGCTGGGAGGAGGGGGAAACTTTTTTTTTATTTTCTCAATAAAAAAAAATTAAAAAAAAACAAAAAGAATAAAAAAAAAATTAAAGGAACTCATTGGAGAGCTAACCAACCTTGCGATGCAGAAAGAGCAGAAGCTAGAGATGAAAAGAGCCTTTGACCATCCAACATAGTAGCCATTGGCCATTTGGCTGCTTCTGTTTTAATAAAAATAACACTAGATAAACTAAAAAAATCGTATTACACGGTCGTGTTCACCACGCTTCACTGTTCAAAAACACATGTGACTGGTTGCAACTATATTAAGCTCTAAACCCAGAATTACAGGGTCTGCATGAAGAGATGGCTCAGTGGTTAAGAGCGCTGGCTGCTCTTCCAGAAGACCTCATCCTAAGGGTGAGATGCAAGGTGGAGACAGGAAGTCTCCAGAAGCTTGTGGGCCAGCTAGTCTGCAGTGGGCAGCAGTGAACACAAAGGCTCTGTCACCAACAATGTGTAAGGCAAGGACTGACTCCTGAGGCTGTCCTTTGATCTCCATACATGTGCTGTGTCGCGTGCATATGCGAACACTCACATACACACAAGCGCACACGGGTGCACACACACACACACACACCATATGCATGCATATGCATGGGCAAAGTTAATCAGTCAAAGCCTGACAACTGCCAAGGAGCTTTCTTGTCTGTTTAGCTGATTCTTCTGAGTCTTGTGTGCAAAGACAAGTCGTCCTTTTTGTTTTTTGGATATTTTTAAAGAATTTTTGCATTAGCAGCATCTCCCATCATGCCACTCTGTTTTCTCAGCCATTACTTGATACAACTGTATGAACTTTCGTAAAGATGATTAATCATCATTTGCCCCCTGATGCCTGAGCGCTGGGGCTGGCTCTAATTTTTGCTGTTGGTAAACAGGGAAGCATCAAGGACAGTTCCATATCGCACTGTCGCTGGGTCACGGGCCCAGAGACCCTCTCTTGTTGGTACCATTTACCTGTCTTGCTTCACGCAGGACCTCCTTTGATTTTGTCATCTGCTCTCTAGCAAAGACAAGGACAAACAGGACTCATTCCAGTTGGTCTCTGGGGGTGAGGGTGGAGCTCTGGCCATTTGGATGGAACAAGGCTTCAGAATGTATGGCTTTCCCAAAACTTCATAGGAAGTTTGGAAGCCCTGCATGTTCTACTAGCTGCCAACAGTATCCTAGCTCACTGTGGCAACAGAGGGCTCCAGTGTCCCAGAGGGGGAATCTCTACCCCTTTATCGCCCATCATTTTCTACCCTGCTTTCTTGGAGTCTGGTGAGGGAACCTCTGAAGAAGCCCTCAGAGCAGGAGAGGCTTTGAGAGCCAGCCCCGCCTGCAGGACCAGCTCCGGCTGTATACGTCACACTCATCTGCCTTCGCCCTGCCTGCAGGATCTTTGGGTCTGGTTTTCTGCCATTCAGTTTGCCACTATGACTTCTTCAAATGACTTTTTTTTTTAATTTAGGCCTTTCTCAATTTTCTCTCCTGCTTCCTGTCTGCAACCCCTTTGAGAAGGTCATTCTCTAAACAGGGATCACTGGGAGAGGTGGCACAACCAAGGTGTGAGATCACATGCCTGGAACCAGACTGCCCAGGTCAGAACCCTGCCAAGGTCCCTTTTTGTCTGTGTCATCCCAGACAAGGTGCTGGCCAGAGGACAAACATCTTCCTCTGTAGAATGCACTGCACTCTAGGTAAGAATAAAACTCCCATGGGCCTCTGTGATTGCTATGGGTAACTTCATAGTAGAATGTGGGCCTAATAGGAAACAAATTAGCATTGATGCTGAGGCTGTCATCATCTCCCTCAAGGTCCACACAAAATCAAGAGGGTGGCCCATTTTACGGAGGAAGGAAGGCTTGCAAGTCTAGAGGACTTATGCCACCTTCTTCTTCTGGTTGCCTTTTTATTGTTAGTCTAATACTCTGAGGAGAAGCAGATCGTGAAAGCATGAGTTGATGTGGCTTACATTTACAGGTTGCGGGCATCACTGCGGCAGGTCAATGTGGGAAAGCAGGGCAGGAGCCTGAAGGCAGGCCTGTTTGCTATTTCACATACCCTTTTTTCTGACCAGAGAACTCACAGCCAAGGACCATGAAGGAGCGCTGTTTGCTGACCTGCTGGGCGTGCGTGCTTAGCTAGCTCTCTGTGGCATTTTGAGTATGAAGTGTTCCATATAAGCTCGGGTGTTTGAACACTTGGTCTCCAGTTGGTAGCACTGACTGGGGAGGTTATGGGAAGGTGGACCTTGCTGGAGGAAATACGTCACTAGCAGCAGTTAACAGCCTAACCCCTCTTCCAGTTCTCTCTCTCTGCTTTCGGTGTGTGGTTAAAGATGTCATCTCTTAGCTTCCTGCTCCAGCCTCCTGCTGCCATGTTTCTCCCACCATTAATGGAATTCCCATCTGGAAACATAAGCCAAAATCAAAATCTTTCTTCCATAAATTGCTTTTAATTGTGGTGTTTTATCATGGCAACAGAAAAGTAGTTAATACACTTTCTTATACAGCCTGAGACTGCCTGCCCAGGGAGCGGTGTCTCCCATAGTGAACTGGACTCTCCTTTATCAACTGGCAATCAAGACAATCCCACACAGATGTGCCCACAGGCTAATCTGATGCAGATAATTCCTCAACGTAGATTTCCTCTCCAATGACTCTAGGCTCAGTCATGTTGACAAAGCTTTCAAGGAACTGCTCAAATGTCACCAAGGAAGTCCAAGGCTGATTATGTCACAGCTGGTATCACCACAAACCTATGTGTCCTGCCGGTAAAATCTAGACAGCTGTATCATTACACCAGATGTTAACTGTTGGTTACACTGTTCAAGCCATTTGAAAGTTCATGCCACGGTGTCACAGTGTTGGGAAGAAGCAAAAAAGAGAATCATGTTTAGCTAGGCTAGCCCAAGGCCTTGGGTCTTGAAACACACACACACACAATGTATCTCAGAAATATGGCATCATTGGACATGTGAAATCCACAGGGTTTGTTTTGCGCTTTCTGTAAGAGAAAGGCTCTTGCTAATGTTGTCGTATGGGGGACTTGTTCTCTGTAGCGGGCCGGTCTTCGGAACACGAAAGATTGCTATTGTTCATTGTGTCCTCCCAGTCTTCACAGGACTGCAGCCCGAGGCTCACATTTATACGAAGCTTACAGGGAATTTGCAAAGGTGACGCCGTCAAAAAAGATTTTAAACCTCCCAGATCAGATACAAACACTGGACTTAATGAACTGGGGAAGAAAGAAAAGTCAATTTTTGTCACAGAGAAAAAAACAAGCCGGTAAGAGCCTGTCATGCGCACAATACTACAGCTGTCCCAGCGAAGCCGACCCTCAGACTTCACCTACCCCCACCCTCACTCAACGAGATACAAAATCAATTCTCCCTGTGTTTACTAGGTGCCGGGCAGGCGTGTGGTGACATCGAGGCTTAGCCAACATGGAACAAGCAGATGCATTGCACCTGAGGAACCTTTATCAAAAAAGAAAGGAAGAAACACACGTTCATTCGCAACCCATTTCCTCCCGAGAATATCGACCCCAGAGAAAACCATTTCCAGCTTGCATCTCATGAGTGCAAATACTTTCCGAATTTCTGTTTGGGATGCGGCGCTGGAGTGGATTGGCTTTTCCTGTGGGACTGGGAAGAGCATCTCCTACCACGCTTGAGAGGTAATGAGATGCTGACCGCTGCCAACACCTGTCTCAGCTGCTTTGGAGAGATCATTGCTCCTTGAAAATTCACCTTCCAGAATTTTGAAATAGCGCTCTGACATTTTCTGATCTTGCAGTTTTAAGGCAATGGTTCTACACACACACACACACACACACACACACACACACACACATACATACACACACAGTCAACCTCGGGAAACTCGAGAAGACCCAGACCAGCACCCTCGCCCGCTCTCACAAGCCTGGCTTCGGAGGTTTCCATGCTGTCAAGGAGATTTTGGTGCACTCTGATTTAGTCACTCTTCTTGTAGCTATGACAAAAGATGCCAAAGAAGAACTTGCAGGAAGGAGGCTTAGCTGGGGCTCACAGTTTGAGGAGGCAGTCTCTCAGGACCGTGGGAATAGCTTGTGCCTTTGGCAGCACCATCCTGAGGCTGCTTCCTCATATATGAGCTGATCAGGAAGCAGAAACAATACCAGAAGTGGGACTGGGATATAAGCCTGTGCCTCACTTCCCAACAGGTTTCATGACTTTACAAAACAGGACTCCCCAACTGGAGCCAAACATAGACTCCTCAAGGAAGCATTTCATATTCAAACCATAACATTCTGCCCCTGGCTCACAGTGGCTCTTGGTGCAAGCAGTCCAACACTGTTCCTAATTCTGACAGCCTTCCTAAGACTCGGTGTAACATCTAAACCAAGTGCTGAACTCTCACCACCACCTGAAGACCAAGTATTTAAACAAACCATAACACAAATCTTAGTCAAGAATTTCTACTTTTAAGTCTGTGAGCCACCAACTTCCTCAAAGGTCCATACGCACAAGAGACTCTTGGAAATTGATTTCAATGAAGATACTGATCCTGTAGGCCTGGGTAAGGCCAGATTCAATGTTCATAACCTGGAGGTACTAGCCCAACTCTGAAGGGCAAAGCCTTGCACAGGCTTGACCGTTCAGTGGGATATTTGGCATGGCTGGAGAAGCCATCTTTGTGGGGAGGTGTGGCCTATGGCATTTTCCATGAGCAGATGTCAGGGACACTGCTAAACATTTTGTTGGGAGCACCTCAACAAAACCCAAAACCCCATCAGAGTTGAAGCTGAGAAGGTACTCGAGGACCCTCACAGACCCAGGGGAAAACGAAAATGGGCATCCTGTCTCACCAAGGGAGCTTGAATGGTAAAGTCACCACGTTGCCAAGATAGAAAATAATGTAAAATTACCATCTGCCTCTCGGAGCAGTGGCACCTGAGGAGTCTTGATTTGCATCATGCTTTTGCGAGTAACCCCGGGCAGCTGACCTTCAGGCACCCACAGGAAAGGGACGAATGCTGGGGACATTGGCGTGCTTCCAAACAGCCTGCTGTTGCCAGAATTTTAAATGACAGTCTGAAATTTTTCTCTTTCTATTTGGAGATTACAAAATTATGGAGACCCACAGGGGGAACTGCTCGGCTGGAAATCGGGTGTCAAATCTCCCCGGTGCCCCAATTAATTAAAGCTAAAATCTAAAGAGAGACGGGCATGGATTATCTCAGGCAGGGAGATGGGGAGCTTCTACCCGAGCTGAATATGTCATAGGATGAGGGGTAAATAGGCGTCAAGAACTTTGGGACCTGGCATTCTTTGACCTTAGTAGGATAATCTATAGTGTACTAGTTACTTTTTCCATTGCTGTTCTATTGTCAGACAAAAACACCTAACAAACACAAATAAAGAACAAAGGGTTTGTTTTGGCTCATGATTTTCAGGCAGGAGCTTGAGGCAGCTGGTGACATTGCACCCGCAGACAAGAAACACAGAGAGATGGGTCCTGATGCTCAGCTCACTTCTTTCTTCTTGTTGCTTCTCTCTATTACTTTCTTATCCTTTCTTTTTCCTTTCTTTCTTTCTTTCTTCTTTCTTTCCTTCCTTCCTTCCTTCCTTCCTTCCTTCCTTCCTTCCTTTCTTTCTTTCTTTCTTTCTTTCTTTCTTTCTTTCTTTCTTTCTTTCTTTCTTTCTTTCTTCTTCTTACTCATTCTGAGACCCCAGCCCATGGGATGGTGGCAGCCACATGCAGGATGGATCACCCCCAATTAACCTTATCTAGATAATCCCTCCGACATGTGCCCCAAAGATCGTCTCCAGGGTGATTCTAAATCCCATCAAATTACTAGCCAAGGTTAGCTATGCTGTGCCATTCATTTTATTTCAAAAGCAGGGACTAAACCAGAAACCTGAAAGATATCTGGTCCCTGGGAGAAGGGCAACATGATGCTCCGTGATCAGAGTGGTGGCCAAGCACCCAATCTCAGTGGCCCATTGGGACGGAGAACTCTGGAGGAGAGCACTAGCAGCCCTAGTCATGGTGTAGGGAGTGAACTCCTGGCTTTTCCTGCAGGCAGTGGAAGGTACTGATGAATGCAGCTGTGGGCGTGGTGGAGGGCAGGGACACGGGTTGAGTGTGTGTGTAGAAGCTGGTGGCTAAGACAGGGATGAAGAGGAGTGGCTGGGAGAGGGCAGGTGCTATGGTTTGAACGCGCTGTCTCCCATAGTCTCGGGCACTTGCATACTCAGTCCCCAGTTGATGCTGCTGTTTGGGAGGATTAGAAGATGCTGCCTTTCTAGAGGAAGTACATCACTGGAAGCAGGCTTGGGAGTTTAAATACACGGGCCATTCCTAGTATACTGTTGTTTTGGGCTTGTGGTTCAAGATGTGAGCCCTCAGCTTCCCACTCCTGCCATCCTGCCTGCCACTTGTGGCCACACCTTTCCTCTGCTCTCATGGACTTTTCCCTCTGAAACCACGCGCTCCTAGAAACCCTTCCTCCTCTAAGTCACTTTGGTTACGGTGACCTTGCACATCCAACACATGCCAGGCCTGCTACACTCAAGCCTCGGGTCTCGCCAGCATTTCCTGCCTTTCAAAAAGGATGGTGATTCTTCACATGCGGTGCCAACAGGCCCTGGAATGTCGCTTGCACACAGCTCACAACTTACTCACAACTCATGGCTAGTCATAGGGCATGGGTAGTTAGTGTTCTTCTTTTTATTACCTTATTAATACTAGGAATCAAAATTTCCACTTCCTCCCCTCCACCTGCTTCCCTCCCGCTCCCCCACTCACCCTCCTCTCTTAGGACTGGAGAGAGAAGGGAGAAGGGGAGGGTTGGGGAGAGCTTGGGGAAGTGGGATGGTTGAGATGGAAGAAGGGCGGATATGGGAGCAGGGAAGAAGATATCTTAATTAAGGGAGACATTGCAGGGTTGGCAAGAGGCTGGACTCTAGAGGGGGTCCCAGATGTCCACAGGGATGTTCCCAGCTAGGACCCTGGGCAGTGGAGGAGAGGGTGCCTGAACTGGCCTTGTCCCATAGTCAGACTGATGACTATCTTGAATATCACCATAGAACCTTTGTCCGGTGGTAGTTCCTGTTCTTAAGCTGTGACCAAATCCTCACAGAAGCAACTTACAGGAGAAGAGACTTGTGCTCTCGTGTGAGGGGCATTCCAGCTGATGATGGCGGGGAAGGGCATGGCTGTGAGAGTGGCTCAGCCCATGGCAGAGGCGGAAGGTACCAGAAGTCTTCATGTGGCAACCGACCAGGAAGCAGAACACTTAGACTGGACCCAGATGCAAGAACAGACATTGAAGCGCTAGCCCCAGTGACCTGCTTCCACCAGCCAAGCCCCGCCCCCTGAAGGCCCCAAACCCTCTCTGCGTAGCATGACCAGCCTGGGAGCAGGTGCTCAAACACAGGGACCTGTGTGCAATTCCAGATTCCAGACTCGAGCCATGACAGCAGGTATTGGAATTGAGTCCATGTGATCATGTGTAGCTCTCCAAATGGACTGTGGACAATGGCTGGTAAAGGCCTGTGCTTTGCCCAATTTGTGCCAAGCCCAGAGTTTACCTCAATGGGAAAACATTCTATTGATACTTGGCAATAGCAACTGTGTCAGCAAAAGAGAAGGGAGCTTCTGGGGCAGAGAGAGGCAGAATCAGACCCCAAATTCTAATGACCCAGGAGGAGCTTACCATTGTTTCCCAAACTGGGCACTGACTTCCTCCAAACTCAAACAATACCCTTAACACATTCATTTTCCTCCTGAGGCACACCCAGCTCTCAGGCAGTTCAGTCCAGGTGAGTTAACCACAGTCCCCTTGAACTTAACAATGAGTTTATGAGCCAAGGGGATCAATCAGTACACTCTGCTGCCCTAGGTTTGAGATGATGTAGTCATGGGCCATCATCCCCGCACATCAGCAGGCCTTAAATCTGGGTGTTGCTGGAAACTCCCTTTCTCCTAGAGTTGGGCTTCTGAATGTCAGAAGTCTGGAGCTACCTGTGGTCTTCACTGTGGAGAGCTTGCCCAATGGTGGACTTGCCATGGCAAAAGAAAAACTGAGTCCTGGAGACATTATTGAGCTCCCCCAAAACAGCCATGCCTGACACCTGATTTGCTTCTTCAAAGAATCTACATATATAAGCCAGTACCTGTCTTGTTAAACAGGTTAAGTTATGCTTACAATCCATGGATTCATGAGTACTGTACTCAGCAGTATTCACTGGGGTGCCCCTAGAGGACCCCCCAAATGATGCAAATTCAACTCAGTTTCTTCTCAGTGGCCACAGGTTAGCCAAACACATCTCTGAGCTATATCCAAAGGAACCAGGGTGAACAGACACAGCCACAAGCCTGCACCGAATACCAAGTGCACCTGCACTTAACACTCAGGGAACAGCTACTCTCAACTAACACATGAAATCACTAAGTATAATGGCTTGCCACAATTTCTGTGCTTGGCCAGGAAGTCAGTCTACACCACAGTTAATGATGTCAGATCAGACCATTAAAAAATTTAAATCTATTCTTTTATCTAGGGATGGGGTGACAACTCAGCACAAGGGCATAAACCACTCTTGCAGAGAACCTGAGTTCAGTTCCCAGCACCCACAACCTCCTGCAAATCCAGCTCTAAGGAATCTGGTGCCCTCTTCTGGCCTCTGTGGGCACTGCAGTCACATGCACAAACCCACATGCAGAGTCACACATACATATATAACTTAAAATAAATCTTAAATAATATCAGTCTACTGTAGCCACTGGAGTTTTCTTTTGCTGATACAGTGTATCCTTTGGGCAGGTGAAACAAAGCCTTCAGAAACATACTATCTCTATAAGATGTTATCTAGTATTCTGGGGAAAAAAAGCAGGGAGCCCTTAGAAGACACGATTCCCATTAAACCAACACACCACGGACATGGCAGCTAACAAATATTTGGAGAATGTGTTTTTTTTTTCAAGAATCCAATATAGATTTTGAAACCATGTTAAATTATACGATGAATTTCTAACCAGTAAGTTTGAAAACATGAATTAAGTTTCTTCTGACCTTTAGTTAGCCAGTACTAATTAATTCTACATAAGAAAGAACCTGGGAAGACTCAAATGCCACACATGTGCAAACTGCCAGGACGCTCACATTTAGCTGGTATTGTTAGCTCTACAATGTCTCCCCAAAGGGCTAAGGTCAAGTTTGCATTTAGAGATTAATAATCGCTCTCGGGGCATGTGCGCCTCTGTTTTGAATGTCAGTAAATGGCGCAGAAGGGAAACTTTGCCCCTTCCATCCTGATGTCCGTTCCCGCAGCTGGTGGTGCAGCAGTGGTTAAGAAGAACACTTGCCGCTTTTGCCGATGACCTGAGTTAGGTTCTGAACCCACACCAGATGGCTCCCAACCACCTGTAACTCCAGTTCCAGGGAACCTGACACCCTCTTCTGCCCTGCATGGGTGCATGTGTGGTAGACACACTCACACAGACAGACACACACACACACACACAAATGAATAAATAATTAATTTTTAAAAAATTTTAAGTTTTTTGAACTCTGAAAACAACTGGGAGAAGCTGACCTGCCTATACTGAAGCAGAATTCCTCTATTCCCCTCTAATACAGACTAGGCATGCCAGATGCCTGTGTTAAAGGCATTTGAAGTAAGAGGGTGTGTGTGTGGGGGTGTGTGTGTGTGTGTGTGTGTGTGTGAGAGAGAGAGAGAGAGAGAGAGAGAGAGAGAGAGAGAGAGAGAGAGAGAGAGAGAGAGAAGAGAGAATAGGAAAAGAGGAAGAACATCTGCCCTAGTCCTTCCTATGGGTAGAATTTCATTCCTTCTAGAATCATCTGGCAACAGTGCTCAAAATGAAATGTCTGGTTTGAAAACCTTTAAGGAAAACTGTCCATACGGCATTCATCTGTATGAGGCTTTGAGCCCCCTCCCAATTCCACAGTTAGTCTAAAAAGTCTATTTTGGTATTTAAAAAAAATTAATGCTTCAAGCGTACGTGTCAAGATAGACATTAATCAGACTTGTTTAGTTTTGTTTTAAAGAAATTTAATTGTTTTTGTTTTATTTGTTTTACTTTGTTGGTATTTGGGTTAATCAGGTAAGATCTAGCAGCATGTAAGAAAATGTATGTTTCTTAATGACTAGAAGAAAAGGTGAACACACTACCTAAGAAAACGAGGGTTAGTGCTAGGGAGATGGAGGGGTCAACAAAGCACTCACCTCACAGGTATGAGGTCCTGAGTCTGGTACTCAGACCCCAAAAAACATCAGGCTTGGGGCACACATTTTTTTATCCTAGCCACCGTGATATAGGAGATGAACCCCTGATGTTTGCTGACCAGCCAGTGTAGTTTACTCAGTGAGTCCCAGGACAATGAGAGATCCTGTCTCTAAAAACACGATGGGGCTGAAGAGATGGCGCAGCCGTTAATGAGCTTTTGCTGCCCTTGCAGAGGACCCAGGTTCAGATCCCAGCGTCCGCATAGCAAACCCACAGCTGTCTTTAACTCCAGTTCCAGGGGAGCTAATGCCCTCTTCTGGCCTCCAGGAGCACTGCACGCACATGGTGCACTTCCATACATGTGGACAGAACACCCACAAGCATAAAATAAAATAAAATAGAAACTACTAAATCTTCAAAAAATAAAATGGACTGTGTTCGAGGAACCATACCAATTGTCAACCTGGAGCCTCCTCGCCAACACTCATGAGCATATGCACCTACACACACATGCTCATTCATTCACACACACACACACACACACACACACACACACACACACACACCATTTTTTAAAAGCTAATGTTAGCCAGAGATAAGATCTAATTAAACTGTGCCTCTGTTTCCTCGTCTGTCCATTGAGGATAACAACACAATCACTGGGATGCTCCTAAGACTGAGTTAATTCACACAAGGACTTTCAGCCCAGGGCTGCACTGGGCTCTCTACAAACATCAGCTCATTATTATAAAGGTCATTTTCCTGGTTACCTCCCGGAATCCAGGTGACCAGAGCTTAGCAACAGCACGTGGCTTCTGAACGGTCTTGGGAAATGTGCCCGGCACTAATGTCCCCAGGCCTGACAGCTCTGGCGGATGATTAATCCTGTTTTGTTTAAGCTTGAAGTATGAAAACAGGGAAACCTTCCACAGGGCATCTTCAACATGCTCACTATTCAGGAGGAGAATGGCGTTTGGACATAGTAAAGGACTATCGTCGAGAAGGCAAGAGCTGCAGTGAATCTAGCAGCTCCTCCAGATGTACCACATCCGGTCTGTGGTCAGACGGACTGGGTTTGAGGGTTACATCTTGTGTGATGATCTTGAAAGGGTTCCCTTCTCCCCCCCCCCCCCAAGCTTAAAAGAAGACATGGGATCGAGGTGCAGATCAAATGCCCGTGTCTGGAATACGGCATCTATGCAGCTAACGTAGGCTGCCTCCCGTCTTCCCTGAAAAGCAGAACCGGCTGCTGCCGAGATCACAGATGCTCTTCCATCTCCTTTCTCGATTCAAGTTTAAGTAGGAAAGTGAGTTTTACACACAGATTTGGGGTCCCTAAATCCTTTGTAGATAACTAAGACTAAAATTTGTCAGGATGGTTAAGCTGGAAGAAGCCATACCACCCTGACCACCTGAGTTCAGATCCCCAGGACCCACCCTGTAATGGTCACGCCCCATGGCAGGTATCTCTAACCCCAGCACTTCTATGGAGAGATGGGAGACAGAGACAAGACAGTTCCCTGTGACTAGTGGGCCAGCTAACTTGGAGTATACAGTGCAGTGGCAAAGAAAAGAGGGAGCCTGGCCTCATGATGAAGTGGAAGGTAAGGACCCGTATCTGTGGTTGTCCTTCACATGTGCACAAAAACAAATAGTTCTGAAGCTTTAAAAGGAATCAAGCCCCAAAATCACTTATGGGGGAATAGCTGTATAAAGGAGCATCACAAGGGATGAAGGGCAGCAGGGAATGAAGAACCCGAGGCCCCCATGTCAAAATGGCCCCCAACACTTCAAGGACATGGAAAAGAACAGTTTTTACCTTTGCAAGCACGGCATCTGCTCCTAAGAGCATTTGGGGAGCTGGGTGCTCCATTTACCTTTGCCCACACTGTTGGAAACTGGGCCGGAGGGGCTAGCAATTCTTCCCCGGAGGAAGGCACAGTAGGTTCTGTGAGCCTAACCAAAATGAGCTTGCTCACCCTCCCCCCCACCACACACACACACCAAGAGGCTAATGGGGAAAAGAGTCATTGAATCATTAAAGAGAACAAGAGCAAAAGTCAAGGAAAGAGAAGGAAAACACACACACACACGCACACCATCTGGGGAGCCGCTAGAAGATGCTGCTGGGAGGCCATGGGGAAAGCATTCCCCACTGCTCCTCTGAGAAGTCCCAAGTACTTGGGGAGCATCTAGCAGATTCTACACAGCATTGTAAGCATTGCCCAAGCCCAGGCCCTTATGGGGTCAGAAGGCCTGTTACACAGGGGCTCTCCTCTCCCAGGTATGTCTCCTCAGTGAGCTGCTCCTCAATCTCCTTATCTATGAACTGGGTATCATTTTGTTCCGTGAGAGACTTAAATGAAAATGCTTTGTAAGACAGAGTCCCTAGAGACACGTGGTGGGGAGCCTTCCACACTGCCGGAGGGAGTGTAATCTAGTACAGACCGGTATTACTAACCTGTCTTGTTGCAGCAATCAAAGGAAAGAGGGTTTATTTGGTTCACAGTTTGGGGGTTCAGTCCATCATGGCAGGGAAGGCACAGCGGCAGGACCATGGGATGACGACTGCTCACATAACCTCAGTCAGGAAGCGGAGAGAGATGGTTTTTGTTACTGCTGTTGCTGCTGTGTTAAAGTCCGTCACTGAAGCCCATGCGATGGGGCCGCTCTTGTTTAGGGTTGAGCCTTCCTATTTCAGTTAATCTAGAATCTTCCTCATGGGTGTGCCCTGAGGTTTTCTTCCACAGAGATTCAGAATCCCATCAAGCTGACAGTCTAGGTGAATCATCACCAGTTCCTATGGGAATAGTCTGGAAGGTCCTCAAATGAACTAAAGGCAGAACTGCGATCCACCCACACTGCTCCTGGGACTAAGGAGTACACCACAGAGGTACCTACACTACGCAGCATGGAACTGACTTAGGTGCCCATTCACATAGGAATGGATACGGAAAATGTAGCACACACATCATGGAGTAGAATCAGCCAAGAAGAAGAAAGGAGAGAAGACACATGCAGGAAAATTGATAAAATTTGAGATCATCGTTTTAAGCAACTAAGCCAAAGTCAGAAAAACAAATACCATGTTTCCTATTATATGCAAAATCCAAGAAAGGAAAAAAAAAGACAATAAAGCAAAAGGGGTTTATTGGGGGAAGGTGGAGCAGAGTATACGTGATCGAAGTATTTGTATACGTGTGTGTAAGTGTCTTCCTGAAAGCCATTATTGTGCACTGATAAAAGGTATTTATTGTGTTTATAGTTTATAATAGAACTGACCTGCGCTCCTGGAATCTAGTATTATGTCTTGTGCATGCATCTCCCCTAGATGGCGTGGAGAAAGTGCAAGGGGCTTCACAGACACAGCAAGAGTTAATCCCCATGCTTCACACTGCCCTTCATATTGAACGCCAGGCACTGGCAGCGCATACCCGCACCAAGAGAGAAGCCATGAGCAAGGACCCTACCCAGCTCGGCGCAGACCTAATTAGTCCACCTGGAAACGCAGCTGCCCTAGCAACAGGGCTGAAAAAAATGCCATGTTCTTAAAGAAACATGGAACCTTTTGGATCCTGTGCTGTGGCCCTTGTGGTCCAGCCTTCTAATGCCCTGGGCCCATGTCCTGACATGATGGAGAAATCACAAAGCCCTGGAATTAGAACTAGAATCTGATTCTCATGACCACCCTGGAAAGCCATTGGAGCTGGGGAAGAAGACACCTGTCTATAAGCTTGATTCCACCTCTGTCACATGGAAGGAACACTGACCTTCCAGAATTACAACGTTCATTTCTAACAATAAATTTTACTCAGAAGGGGAAATTGTAGACCTTCTTTAAACCTGCTTCCTGGCAGACAAGATCCTTTGGAACATTCTTGTCTCCTTTAACATTCCTTATGCATTGATCAGCTTTCTGTTACTACAACAAATATCTGAGATAATCAGTTTATAATCAGAGAAGGTTAACTATAGATCCATTGTCCCTATTGGCTGGTCTCACTGTCCCTGGGTCTGTGGGAGTCAGCGCAATGTGACCAGAGCGTATAGCAGAGCAAACTCACTTACTTCAAGGTTGGGGTACAAAAGATAAAAAGAGAAGAGCCCTGAGTCCCACAATCCCCTTCCAAAGACACCCCCGACATCCTGAAGACCTCCGGAGGCCCTGTCTTCTCACAGGTCCCATCATCTTCCTCCAGCACCAAACTGTAACACTTGGGCCTTTGGGGGACATTCCTGAGCAGAGCTACAGCATGCTAGAAGCCAACAGAAGATGAAAGAGAGAACAAAGTCTTGGGGCTTCAAATTGCATTTTCCCTCTGTTGGCACGCACGCATAATGTTGGCAACCAGTAGGAAAATATAATTATCATAATACATTTTCCCAAAGGTTGGTTTTCATATCTTCAAACTGCTTTAAAATGTGAATTTTGTCCAAATCAAGAAATGACTCGAGGAGTGTTAGAGGGGGAAAAAAAGGCAAAAGAGATTATGGCAAAATCAATATTAGCAAGAGTGAAATTGCAAGACTCGAGGCAATAAAAACCTTCCTCCAGCCAGGAGAGAGAAGGCTCATTGTAAAATCATAGCAAGCGACTCAAGTCATCACGGGGTAAGTGACTTGAGTGCCCAGGTGATGGAGGCGACATCCCCGCTCAACCAAAGGAGGCATCCGCACCCCATGCTGATGGGATTAGGCAGCCTCATTTCGTCAAAGTGATCTTAGTAACTTGGACAGATGCTCGCTGTTCTAAACAGGGCTTCGCTTTCCTGCCTGCTTAGATTTTTCTCCCAGATGTCCTCTTTGATTGAACAGCAGCATCCTGGTCCTGCCAACCAAACTGTATGGACACAGATACCTGTTTCTCTTTCACCTCTCCCTCCTCCACCATTTAAACATTTTAATGAACATTCCTAAGGGCTAGAGAGATGGATCAGCAGGTAAGAGGAATTGCTGCTCAGGAATAGCAATTGCTCCTCAGTCGGAGGACCAGAGTCCAGTTCTCAGCACCCCCATGGGGCAGCTCACCCATCTGTAATGCCATTCAAGCACACACCAACCATCTTTTGACCTCTGCATGCGCATGCATTTGCTACACACACACACACACACACACACACACACACACACAATTTGAAGAAAACAAAATAAATTCTTAGCTTAAAGGCTAAGAAAAATAAGCCAGGAGCCTGACTCGATCTTGGGCCAAAGTCTGCAGACGGTCACTCTGGGTCTTCCTCGCTGTACCCATTCAGACTCCAGTGGAAGCATCAACACCTAAGGGCCGAGGCAACCGCCCCTTCTCAACCTGGGCTCTGCTCAACTGGCTAAACACACTCTTTCAGATCTGCCCATCTGACCAGGGACTCATTTTTCTTTCTTGTGTGTATGTATGAGTTCGTGTGTGCACACGTGTGGATGTGGAGGCCAGAGGTCCACATCCAATGTCTTCCTCCGTCATGCTCCATGCTATGTTTCATACCAAGGTTCCTCACCGACCTAGACCTCACCCATCTGCTAGACAAGCAGCAGGGAATCCTGGGAGTCCTTCTGTCTCTCTTCCCCAGTTCTGGGATGACAGATGCATACGGTCACTTTTGACTTTTCCATGGCACCGGATACTGAACTCAGGCCCTCATACATGCATTGCGTGCACCTTCCCAACTGAGTCACCTTCTGGCCCTGACAGAATGCCGCTGTCCCAGCACTGCAGTGTGGATGCCCTTGACACTTCCTCCGATGCCTCTGCCCCTGCATGGCCCAGCTTAGACAGGAAATCCCAGATCACGATGAACAGTTGAAGAACATTGCCCTGAAATGGGGTGTTGAGTCCTGGTCTCCTGATAATGCTACTGACTCCTTGGGAGCCCCCTAAAAGGACAAACAGGAGCAAAGGAGGAGTGCAGATTTGAAGCATGATTAATAAAAACTCAGAGACAGATACTGGGATTCAACCCGAAGACCAGAAAAACAAAGCAGCCAGCAACTGGCTCTTACCTCTCTCTACCTCAGTCCGAAATGGCGATCCTGCCTCCAGGAATCTCAGAATGAGACTGAGAGCTGTCTCATTTTATATTCCTCTCTAGTGCTGGGATGAAGGGGGTACACCACTACCGTCTGGTTTCTATGGCAAGCTAGGGAGGCAACTGGGATTAAAGGTGTGTGTCATTGCTGCCTGGTCTGCAAGGCTGGTCAGTGTGGCTGTTTTACTTTTCTGATCCTCAGGCAAACTTTATTTATTAAAGACAAATGAAATGCTACTACACAGATTCATCATTTAAAAAAAAATACTCTGAAGGGGCCATAGCTCAGTGAGTAGAGTACTTGCCTAGCATGCATCAAGTCTGCAGTTTGATTCCCCAGCACAAACCAGGGCCGGTGGGGCATGCCTGTTATCCCAGCACTCAGGAGGCAAAGGTAGGAGGATCAGAAGTTCAAATCACCCTCTGCTGCAAAGCAAGGTTTAGACTAGCCTGGGATACATGAGAGCCTGTCTTGAAAGGGCGGGAGAAGGAAAACGAGTTAGGGGGGAAATCACACCCACACCCACAAAAAAAACAGCTATGAAATAAAATTGTCCCCCAACACTCACGGAGGTTGAGTCCAAGACCCTCCTCAGAGGCCCCATGGGTACTAAAACCCTTGCATGTTCAAGTTCCATATGGGCTGTGGCGTGGTATTTCCCACTTTCTTCACACGTCCTCTGGCATGAATCTTCTCAGTGTCACAACACATAAGAGAACACGAATGCTGCGCGGATAGCTGTTATACTGCTCAGTGACATGGGGAGTCTGTGTTCAGCCAAACTCATCCGCCCTGGATAAGCAAGGCACAGAAGTCCACGAGAACTGATCCGCTGAGCCCCCTGAGGCCACTTAACTGAAGGCAACAGCCCCCATTCCTGCTGAGCCTTCAGAGAGAGCTGTCACGAACGTCACCCTTGGGTTAAAGGTGTCACACCCAAATACTATGTCACCGGACTAATCCCGGGCTGGCGAAAGGTTCTGACAACTCCAGCCAACATCACAGTGATCTGGAAGCTTCCAGAGAATCTGCTGTCAGGTCAAATCAGAGACTGGAGTCTCTGGAGAGGATTTCCCAGAAAGAGGCACCCGCGTTTAGTGGTGGCCCCTCAACCCAGGCTCACCAAGGGAGGAGAGCTCCTGCTTGGCCAGTGCAGTGGAGAATCAGTAGGGTTTCAGTATGAAGATGGGGTCATGTGAGCGTGGCAACAATGGAGACCTGGCACCAGCACGCATTGCCTGCTTGGCCATTTTGTTCCAAAGGCTTCATGGTTGGTGTCCTTCTCTGGTTTTTATTCTGCTATGACTGGGAAATTGAAATTTGATGCTATCACAGACCAGCAATGTCTGGTTCCCAGCAGCCAAATTCCTGTTGCTACTGAGGAAATAACCAAGCCTGTGAAATCGCTGGGGGCTGCTGGGCCAGGTTTGTCATTGTTAATGTTGTTGTTATTCTATTGTTTCCTTTTAAACTTAGGTGTTCCTCAGCAGAAAAATGGCAAATAGAAACGTGGTTTATATACACCATGGAATTGTTTCCAGTCATAAAGAAGAATAAATCACTTGCAGAAAAATGGATGCAAGTGGAAATAATCACATTAAGTAAATTAAGACCGTCTAAGAAAGACAAATAGCTCGTGTTATCTCCATCTCTGAGCCCTGGACTTTACAGATACATAAAATCGTGTATGTATAGATCACGGGAAAGTAGAAACAAAGCTGCCCAGGGGGACAAGGTGGATCACAGGGAGGAAGAGGACAGAGAGGGTACTGCTCAGAGTACGTTATGTACCATCAGGAAAATTGCTTCATGTAACTTACTATAAAATAAATTAAAACATTTTAAAGTGGGTTTTCACTGCTGGACTTCCTTGCTCTGTAGTGGAACATGGACACTGACCACTGCATGGAAAACCTAGACCTGGCCTCAGTTTGGTTCCTACATAGTAGAAAGAAAACAATCTTGATATTTGAAGGGATAACTACAGAGTTCTGTTTGTTTCCTTTAAAATCAGCATTTAGGGAAAAAAGACTAAAATACAGAGTTGCTACCAGGCTGTTAAGGAGGTGTATGTGTGTGTGTATGCATGCACATGTGCCTGTATATGTACATGTGTGCACACGTGTGTGCAAACATGTATTGCACACATGCATTTGTGTGTAAATGTGTATGTGTGTCCGTGTGTGTGCGTGCATGCATGTGTGAATGTGTATGTGTGTACTCAAATGCCCACTCCTATACTGGTGCAATTCAGCTGTCTTTTTCAATCATTTTTGCACCTTTCTTTTTTTTACATTTTAAATTATTTTTTTTTGCTTGTTTTCAATACATCCTAACCAAAGTTTCCCCTCCCTCACTCCTTCCAGTCTCCCACCTGCCAAAGGAGGAGCCTTCCACACTGAGAAGGAGGCATGAGTCACTGCTACCCAGGCTATGCTCTGCCCTTCACCTTCTGCCACCAGGGTTGCCCTCTCCTAGAGCCCTTGGAACTTTCAAATCGACACTTGTAATTTGCAAAACGTGGCCACAGGGCCCTTACTTCTCAAGGCAATCCCTCACTAAATCCAGAACTCCCCAGTCCAATGAGGCTGGCCTCCGAGTACTCCCTGGTAGCTACCTGTCTCTGCCACACTCTGGACACTGCAGACACACATGCCATGCCTGGCCTGGCCTTTTATGTGGGTACTAGGTAACTGATCCTAGACCCTCGTGTGATACAATGAGCCCTTTGCCCAGTGAGCTATTTCCCCGGCTCCTTATGAGGAATCTCTAAAACCACATTATTGGATGAAAGAGGTTTGGAACTCCACATTCTGAGAGTCGAAGGCTCAAGTATAACCAGGGGAATGTAGTCAGCGTCTACCATCATCAAGTGAAAGGCCATGCAGAGGAAGATCAGGAGCGACCAGGAAGTACCACAAGTCAGAGATGCCGATCTCTCTTAACTCTCTGCTGACCCATGCTGCCATTTCCCCTTATGCCACCCCCACCCAAACTGCAAAGATGAAATGTAACAGTATGATTGTTACAATAGATATTTGGAAAAATCAGTCCCCATGGGGCCCCACAGGAGACCCCACCAGATGCTGACCCTCAGCCTCACAGCCTGACTTCATTTGGGGCCAGTGTTGGTCGGCGCTGACCCTGATTTTTAAGGTTGGCGTGTGGAATAAGAACTGGGAATGCTTTTTTGTGTGCTCATGAAGAATGACGATGACAGTTCACTCCAGTGCCCCCAGATGTGTGTGTCTTTGATGAATGTCTTCAAAAAAGAGAACAAGTCATGTTCACCCTAAGCAAAGCAAGACATGTCTTTCCTCGACGTGTGGGCGGCTGTGTTCCTTACAACTTCCACACCAAGCCAAGCGTGTAAAAAATAATAATTCGACGATCAGATCCTTGTAAACAGGTTCTCAAGTGACACAGGCATCTGGTGGGTGAATCACCTACATGAACATCTGGTGGGAGAAGGGGAACAACTTCCCGGTGAGCTGTGAAACACTTAGCATTTCCATCCATCCACCAAGCCCCCAGAGCCTCATTGGGTCAATGTGAGAGGCAAACAACCACCCACGTTTCCACACACCCTCCTCCAGAGGGAAACTCTGCTCTCAGGGACAGGTGTGTCTCCACACAACGGGGAGGCAGCCTCCCCACTTCCATCCTGCTGACTCTATGCCAGGAAGCACAGAGCACTTGATATCCCTTACCTTGCTCAATCCTTGCAATGTCCTACAGTGTGTGTGTGTGTGTGTGTGTGTGTGTGTGTGTGTGTGTAGGGGGGAGATTTCTGTTTTCACACCTTGCCCTCAAAATAAAATATGGAGCCCCCTGAGAGGTGAAAACACTTGCCCAAGTTCCCCCAGCCCATGGCAGAATGAGGACAAGTCCCAGCCCTGCTCAGAAAGAGCAAAGCAAATCTCAAAAAGAGCAGCTTCTAACTGAGGTGTGGGACGACTAGACAGAGCAGCCTTTGGACACCAGGCAGTGAGTCTTGTGGCAACCTCTCCTCACCTGTGCCCCCGACTCCCCCCTACCAGGCGCACCCCTGAATGGAGATTAAACACCACATCTCAATTTCAGCACTTTTACAGTCTACGTGGACACCTCCCTTTCTTTCTGGCTAGGTTTAAAGTGGGAAGGGGCAACTTTGTGGCTAATAGCCCTTGCTGCCCAAACACAAGGATCTGAGTTTGAATTTCCCAGCACACTTGTTAAAAGGCTGGGTGAGGCCACACCTGCACCTGTAACCCAAGACCTAAAGGTGAAGGGACAGAAAGTTGGCTGGGGCTGGCTGGGGCTGGCTGGGGCTGGATGGGGCTGGCTGGGGCTGGATGGGGCTGGATGGGGCTTGCTGGCTTCCAACCTAGCACCAGGTTCAGTGAGAGCAACTGTCTCAAGGGAATAAGGTGGAAAGTAATAGAGCAGAATGCCCAGGGTCCTTCTGACTATTCTGTGTGCACAGACACACATGCTTACACACACATGGGTGCATACCACGCATACAAATAAAAGAATAAATAAAACAAAGGTACAGAAAATGCTGCACTATGGGTAACACAACAGAGCCACGAATCAGACTGCAATGCCACTGGCAGGCTCCCCATTGTGAGCACAGGATGACTTGGAAGTAAGGAGCTTGGGAGGCATCCACAGGAAGTGCAGTTTCATTGGATGTGCATGAGGGGGTTACTGAGAAGTGTCAATGACGCTGGCTAGCATCACTCCAGAAGAGAGGCTCTGTGAGGGGTTGCCTAGACCAGGACGGTCCGTGGACGTGTCTGTGGGGGACTGTCTTGATTGCTCGCTGCTTCCTACACAGAAGATCCTAGGGTCTATAAGTGCAGAGAGGAGACTGGGCATGAGAAACCCCCCCCTCTCTCTCTCTGCTCTTTCTCACTCTCTCTCTCTTTACCCCGCCTTCCCCACCCCCACCCCCGCTCTTGACTGTGGATGTGAATGGCTGCTTCATGTTCCTGCCTTGCCTTCCCTGTAATGACAGAACTATGAGCCAAAGAAACCCTTTATCCCCTAAGTTGCTTATTGCCAGGGTGTGTTGTCATGGCAACAGAAGCAAAAATGTAGCAGTGTGTAAGGAACCAATGAAGTCAATGCCTTATGCCCATGGAGGAGTCTGACTTACAAAACAATTGACTCAGGGTTGATGTTTGGAAAACTTCCTTAGGTGGCATTGCAGATGATAGTTACCATGACAACAGACTTGCCTAAGCATCCCTTGAGAGTCAGCAGACAGGGGAAGAAGGAAGATTTGGCAGTTGGCAACTGATGATCGATTTAACAGATCTAGAATCACCATGGAGACAACAAACCTCTGGATTTGTAAGGAAGTTTCTAGATTGGATTAATTGAGGCAGAAAAGCCACCCTGAATGTGAGTGGCACCAGCTCACAGGCTACTATCCAGACTGAAATTCTAAATTTGGCACCCCAGATTGCACACCAGCGTTCTTCCTGCTTCCTGACTATGGGTGCAATGTGGCTGGTTGTCTCAAGTTCCTGTCGCCATGCCTTCTCCACTATGAAGGCCTACGCTCTGAGACGGTGAGCTGAAATAAACCCTGCCTTCCTTAAGCTGTTTACAGTGGGTATTTTGTCACAGCACTAAGCAAAATTGCTAATAGACTATGCAAACCACAGGGTTTGCAAACAGAGGGGACCACAGAGTTAGACATGCCTCCTGAAGGATGGGGCATGCAGTGGATGCTCTCGGCTGTATTCGACAGCACCTCTCCTGTGTTTCTCCTGACACTGTACGAATTGGGTTAATACATGTAAAGACCGTAGAATAGCGTCTAGCCCCATCACCTCTGCTAACACCATCAACACCTTTATCCCCAACCTCTCGTCAGAAGTGGATATATAAAAACAGCAACAAGACTGGTCAGCCAAACCTGAGGATCTGGATTTGATTCCTGGGAGCCACGTGCCAAAGGAAAAACTCCTACACGTTTTACTCTGACCTCCACACGCTTGCACATACATGACACACACACACAAAGTAAGTAAGTGTAAAAATCATTAACAGTGGTAATATTATAGGTTATCACACACACACACACATTGTTATCTCTTCCCTTGCTATCCCAATAAAAATGATGTTGTTCCTCACGACTAAACCCATTTCTGAAATGATATTTCCTAAGCTCAGTTCTGAGCTTGACACATTTTAGCTGTAGGAGGCACTTAGTCTTTGTGCTCACAGAGTAGCCCGAGGGAAAGCAGGAAAATTAAACACACCTGATTGTCTCTTCACAGGGAGTGACGTACAACCTGTTTCCACCTAGGAAACTGGGAGCAGATATGGTCAATGGCCTAGTGACCTTGGTGCTATCTGCACGGCCAGCACACAACCTCCTCCACCAGACCCTTATCCTGAGACTGTTTTCTCATTTAAACTATAGGGCCTATCTTTACAGGACCTATTTTTATTAAGAATTTCAATGTAGCCATGTCTTATGCTTTGTTGTGCACATAAGATTGAGTTAAATATTACCAGGAAATGTTTTCCCAAAATTGTGCTGTGCTTAAAAATGCCTAAAATAAATTACTCGACATCAGACTCTTAAGTTTGAAACAACATTCGGTCATGCTGAACTTAACCGTCTTCTTTCTCAAGGATTAATACCCTGGTTGCCATGGTGGTCATAGAGACCCCTACAATTAGCTATTTATAGATAGGTGTTTGATATGGTTTGGTGATACTCAAGGGCCCACTGTGAGTGATGGCTTGGTCTGCAATGTGGTACTGTTGGGAGGCACTGGCCCTTTCAGAGCTGCCACTTAAAAGGAGGTCCTTAGACTGCAGGACCATGGCATCAGAAGGGATTGTAAAACCCCAGTCCCCTCCTGTTTGAAGAAAAAGTTCTTTTGTATAGGTGAGCCTCCATGATATCATACTGTGTAAGCATCACCAGACAGCAGGGGTATCACATCCCAAAAGACCCCTCATTGGCATTGAGCCAACACCAGCATCAGACCCTTCACCTCTGAAACTGTGAGGTAAATAAACCTCCTCTTCTTCACAAGTGGCCTGTATCAGGTGCTTTGCTGCAGCAAAGGAAAACTAACACATTTCCTAAGTGATTGGGCAGTGTTTTAATGAATAAACCAATTCCTCCCTCTTCGAATCCTGGGAGGGCCCCTTCCATTGCAGTGATGATACAGGTCATCATGGATGGACTCCTGCGCATCCCTAGATCTCCTCAGAATGAACATTCCAGCATTCGGTGATTGCATACGGGGAAGGCGGCAACCAGTCCAGGGAAGCGGAGGTCCTAATGCATGTGAAATCGCTCCCCCGGGGCCAGAATTCACAGAAGCTCTTTCTTGGCCTTGGATGCATTTGGGCAGTGGAGGCTTTTGCATGATTGACTCAAATTTCAGGTCAGCAGATGAGCATTAAGCGTAGAGGTCAGGAGTAGCACGCCTTGATCCTCTACAAGAAGGCAGGGAGGTCACAATGTCAATTACCTGTAGCAGAACTGGACATCCAACGAGCCATTCAATTTACAATCATTAATATTTATCAGGTAAAGGATTCCAAGAGACAAAGCAGTGTAAACCTCTCTCGTTGCAGAAGAAGGAAGTCGACCAACCTGCCAGGATCATAGGGGTGGAGTCAGAATTCAGACACTAGATATAGGTGCCGGGAAAGATGTTCCCTCTTCTTCCCTTCACTCTGAGTCAGAGATCACCAGCAGAGGGGACCTCAAAAGCTTGATGAGAAAGCGTGGAGCCAGCAAGGTGGTTCAGGGAGTGAAGGCACTCGCCAACAAGCCTGGCGACCAGAGTTCAATCCCCATGACTCATATGACAGAAGGAGAAGCAGATTCTTGCAGGTTGTCCTCCTACTTCTACAGAGGTTCTGTGGTATACCAGAGTATACACACACATATACAAAATAAATTAAATAAACATGTCAATAAATAAAAGCAAGGTGGCAAGCTAACTGGGGTTTGAACTTCATTGATATTTATGTAGCTACTGACTAGAAAACAAATGGGTCAATCCACTTGCCCGCAAATTTCAAGATGTTGTTATTTTTTTCTGCTGTGTAGTACTCCATTGTGTAAATGTACCACATTTTCCTTATCCATTCTTCAGTCGAGGGGCATTTAGGTTGTTTCCAGGATCTGGCTATGACAAACAATGCTGCTATGAATATAGTTGAGCACATGTCCTTGTGGCACGATTCAGCATCCTTTGGATATATAGCCAAAAGTGGTATTACTGGGTCTTGAGGAAGGTTGTTTCCTAATTTTCTGAGAAATCACCATACTGACATCCAAAGGGAGTGTACCAGCTTGCATTCCCACCAGCAATGCAGGAGTGTTCTCTTTACCCCACAACCTCTCCAGCATAAGTTGTCATCAGTGTTTTTGATCTTGGCCATTCTTACAGGTGTAAGATGGAATCTCAGAGTTGTTTTGATTTGCATTTCTCTGATAGCTAAGGATTCTGAGCATTTCCTTAAGTGTCTTTCAGTCATTTTAGAGTCCTTTGTTGAGAACTCTCTTTCATTTTTGAGTGGGGAGACCCAGAAAGACAATTATCACATATGCTCACCCATAAGTGGTTTTTAAACATAAAGCAAAGAAAACCAGCCTACAAATCACAATCCCAGACAACAATGAGGACCCTAAGAGAGATATACATAGATCTAATCTACATGGGAAGTAGAAAAAGACAAGATCTCCTGAGTAAATTAGGAGCATGGGGACCTTGGGAGAGGATTGAAGGGGAGGGGAGAGGCAGGGAGGAGAGCAGAGAAAAATGTAGAGTTCAATAAAAATCAATAAAATTTAAGAAAAAGAAAACAAACAGGATTGAATCATGGCACACATATGTGCCAAAAGGAGACCCTAGACCTCTTCACACCATGGGGGCTTTACCACAGAGTGGGAGCATCATTGTACAGTAAGGACTTTATCACACAGTGGGGGCTTCATCACACAGTGGGGGCTTCATCACACAGTGGGGGCTTCACCACACAGCAGGCACACGACATCACACTATGGAGGACTTCATCACACAGTGGGGATATTATCACACAGTGTGAGCTGGGCTTCGTCACATAGCAGGACTATTACTTTGTCATGTTGTGGTGCTGACTGGTGGTTGCTGGTAGGCCTCACTTCATCGCCTTTCCTGCCCTGCTCATCCACTGTATGTTCTTCTCTGCACAATTTCCCATGTTGTTTTTTACGGTAACACGTTTGTCCACATATAGCTCTATACAAAAACACACAAATCGTAAGGGAACAGTTTGCTGGTTTCTCATGGAGTAAATGTGCTCCCAAGGGCCAACATCTGGATGAGGAGACAGAACATCAGAAGCCACCTGGAGACCCCTCTTCTACCCCATGGCGCACCCAGCTGTGCCTTCACCATGGCAGGGATCTGTGATACAGCTGTTCCATGCCTCATGTTCAATCGGTTTTCTGTTGCTAGGCATTAGGATTGTTTCTGGTTTGGACCTGAAATAAATAGTACTGGCATCTGCTGGCCAGGGCCGTGACCTGCTACAAGCTTCCTTCATTTGACTCAGTGGTGACAACTCCTAATATTACAGTAACTTGATTTCTAGATTCTTCTATGTTTGTTCTTCTGAGCTAAGAGAGTCTTACTAAGTCATCCTCACTGGCCTGAAGCTCACTATTCATATGAGACCAGCCTCTGTCTCTCAAGTTCTCTTCCTTCCTTGTCCTCATGGCTGAGTCAGAGACAACCTGACTGGAAGTCTGCACTGTAACCCACTCATCAACACAAGGCCTAGACCTCCCCCTTTCTCTAGGGGCCCTCTCTCTGCCAAGTCCTCCACCAAGTCAGCCTGAACCTTCCTCAGACCCCCACCACGCTGCTGGACTGCCTCTCTATGGCATGTAATTCTTCCAATGTATCTCTTGCTTCCCCCAAAGAACAATATACTTAGTGTCCCCCTTGAGCTCTAAACACAAAGCCTTCCAAAACTGAAGCTGTTTAATTTAATTTTGTTTGTTTGTTTATTGCAGTGCTGGGGGATAAACCCAGGGTACCGTGTGCGGTAGGCAGATGCTCTAGCACTGGGCACCTACACACCCTCTCAGCTCCTTATTGACGAAGTTTCTGTTCAATGCAGAATGTGTTAGTATTCCCAGAGGAGAGTTCTGGATGACAGGGGAAGTTCAAGGTCACAGTGTGGGGGTATGTTCGACATCATTGTCCCTGCCAATTTTCCAAGAAGAACATCGACAATTAAGACCACTCTGAACCACGTATGAATCTCTCATTCTCCCTACGTTTTTGCTGTTAGATGTCTATCATTTTCCCATTAGCCTCGTGGTGCGGGCATCCTTCATGACTCATCATGGTTCACATTTGCTTCTGCCTGAATCCTAAGGAGGCTGAGCATTTTGCATGGGTTTTGTTGCTGGCTATGGAAATGATATTTCCTTTTGTACATGAACGCTAAAGCCCTTTGTCCATTTTCCCACAAAGCTGTCTGCCTTCCCCGAGTCTTCTCGTGTGACGACAATGAGTCCCTTGTCAGAACCACACATTTCAGATATTTCCTTTCATTCCTGGCTCTACCCTCTCGTTCCTTTCCCGTATCTGTTAAAGAAGAGCAGCTCTCGGTTTTAATGTAATCCATTGTGCCTGCTCCTTCCTCCTCAGAGCTCCGTGCCTCCTACGTTCAGCAGAGTTGCCCCCTGACTCCACCCACAAGCTCTTCTCGACATTTCCTTCCAAAATAATCTACCGATCTGCTCTTCTTCCGGCTTGGTTATTTCTCGCTTTCACAATAGGTCTGCAATCTGCTGTCTTTTTTCAACACAGATATCAAGGTGACCCAGTAGCATTTAAGGAAATAAAAATTCATTTCCCCGCCACTGAGTGGCTGTATGTATCTGCTTCTGATGGCACTTCGGTTTTGACTTTGTCTATCCCCATGTCAACAGTAGTTTTGTTGTTGCTGTTGCTGTTGTAACAGGGTCTAACTTTGGCTGGTCTGGAACTCTCTATATAGACTAGACTTCCTTTTAATTCACAGAGATCCCCTTGCCTATGTATGCCTCCTGAGGTGCTGGCATTTAAGTTGTGTGCCACTACACCTTGCAGTTTTACTAGTTTTTAATACGTATTGGTACCTACTAGTGAAAGGCCCTTTTTAAAGAGGGTCTTGACTAGTCTTATACCTTTGCATTTTCACAAATGCTATTGTAAAAAACGCTCAGTAAGGTTTTGCTTTCTGTTTATGATCGCCAGCACCTAAAAGTAATTTTTGCATCCTGTCCTATATATAATAACCTTATCAGGTTTGTCTATTATAATAATAGCTATAATAATTTGTATGCAGCTTCTATTAGATTTTCTACATATATAATATTCATCACCTATAAATATTACCAGATCTTTTTTCCAATATTATTTCTTGCTTTATTGCATTGTCGAAGATTTCCCAGAAGTGGTAATAAAGGAAATCTGTGTTCTGAGTCTTGAAAAAAAAATTTTCAACATTTTGCCATGAAGTACATTTTCAGTAGGTTCCTTATTTTTATTGAACTAGATTAATTATTAGAGTGTTCTTTTCAAACAGGAAACCGGATCATGTTCCTTCTTCCTTAAAAGATTTGGAATTTTTCCGCTAAGTCTCTATGACTCAAGTAGAAGGCTGGGAGGTTTAATAAGGAGAAGAGAGTGTAAACTGACCATACATGCATGCATACCCACCCAGACATCCCTACACTCATGCAGAAACGTGTACAAACACACACGCACACCTCTCAGAGACATGAAGTAATAAGCAAAGACTGACTTAACAATAGCCAACCAACTTACATAGGAAAATAATGTCAGATTAACACTCATTGTACAGAAGTTTGGGGAAGATGGGTCAGCTGACTCATTGCCCAGAAGGTTGGGGAAGATGGGACAGCTGATCAAGCACTTATTATCAAGCGTCAGGACTTAAGTTTGGTCCCCAGAACTAATTTACAAAGTCGAGCGCAGTGGCATGTCCTTGCAACCCCAGCACTGGGAAAATAGAGTCACAGAATCCCTGCAGTTCCTGGATGACCAGCCCACTTGTCAAACTCCAGGTCAGTGGGCAAAGAGACTCTGTCTCCAAAAATAAAACGGATCGATGCTGAGATACAACACCTGAGGATGGTCTCTGGCCTACACACACACACACATATACACACACACACACACACACAACACATGCACACGCACACACACACACACAGGTGCATGTGTCCTCTCCCCTACATACAAACACGCACATGCACACACACACGCACACACACGCACACGCGTGCGCACACACACAGGAGCATGTGTCCTCTCCTCTACACACATGTACACACACACGCATGTACACACGCATGTACACACGCATGTACACACACGCATGTACACACACACAGAGAGAGGGGGGTGCGTGTGTCTTCTCCCCTACACACAAAAAAACATACAAAATAGACAATTGTACAGGGAAAAGATTGCCTATTTCCAGAAAGAAGAAATTGTCTATTTCTATAGAATCATTCACCTAATCTGTAAGATAAATTCTGAATACTTTAACGTCAACATTCTCCTCTTTAAAAGTAAAAGTTCAGCTCTTTAAGAAATCTGCTAACTCCCTTTAGTTGATGGGCTGTACCAGACATTCTAGAACTTCTGAGGTTGTGGGCCTGAGCCCTTGTACGACATGGGTCATTCTCAGCCCCAGTTCTTACAGCCTGAAGAAATCAAGCCCCACGCCCTGCAGCTTTCTCTCTGGGACTGGGGGTTTAAAAGCCTTGCTTCGCTGTGGCCTGGCAGCCTCTCATTGTGGTCCCCTCTAGTACATGGCTCTCCTGTGCTCTCTGACACACATTCTACATTGATCTAAACCATGTAGTTGAACGTTCTCGCCAGCCCAGGAAAGGATGTAAAAGTCAAATGTTTCTTCCCTTTGTCTGGGAGATTTCTCTGAAGGCAACTTCTTCTTTGGGCCTCCCCCATCGTCCTGTCCATGGTGCCTAGGTCTCTGATCTTACTCTAAGCCTCCCCTCTTCATAAAATAATAATACTCCAGGTTTTACAAGGATGCCTTCCGTTTAAGGCCCCATTCACATTGTCTCTGATATAATCTACTTTTAAAAACTTTTTTTAGAATTTATTTTGTATGTTATGTGTGTTTCTGAGCATGTACATGTATGTGGGTTTCTGAGCATATACACATATGTGTATGCATGTTTATGAGCATGTACATGTATGTATGTTTCTGAGCATGTACATGTATGCATATGTGTGTTTAGAAGAATGTACCTGTATGTGTGTTTCTGAGCATGTACATATATGTATATGTGTGTTTCTGCGAACTTATGTGGACGTGTGTAATGAACATGTACATGAATGTGATGTGTGTTTATGAGCATGTAGATACATGCAAAGACCAGAAGAGGAGTGGACCCTCTGGAGCTGGACTAACAGGAAGTTGTGAGCCATCTGGTGTCAGTGCTGAGAATGAAAGTCAGGTCCCATGCAAGACCAATAGGCACCCTTAACCCACAGCTGTCCCTCCAGCCCTCTACTGTCCCTTCTCAATACTCTCTTACCTCAAGGCCCAGTCAGGACTCCTGAGACCTTGAAACCCTATCTCCTAATAAAGCTCATTCCAAGAGGGTTATTTTCACCAGTTTCTTTCCCACAAGCTGATTGCTTCTGTAGCTAGCAGAACTGATTGCCTTACTTCCCATTATAAGCCGACTGAGTGACTCCCATAAGTTGCAAACCCCTTTTCCCCTCCCATGTCCCCTGAGACATCCTGAGACCCAGGATGATGGAAAGGTCTTTTTCTAGTGCATTCCCTGCCTAGGGAATACATGAGAAGACATGGCAGACCCAAGCATTTGCTTTGACATGACACGAGTTATTTCCACACACATTGCCTTGACCACAGCAAGTCATGTGACCAAGCCTGGCTCACTGGAGCAAAGAGGTCAAGAAGAAAGGACCAGGAGAATTCAGGCCGCCAGTCATGCATTCAAACACCAGCGTTTCAGTTCTGGGAGTTGGTGAGGAAGGAGATCCAAACTTGAAATGAAAAAATAAAAACCATTATTACTTTACCCTTGAGAAGTTACATAAGGACCAGCCAAGCTTGGCCATTTCTGAGTTTATGCATTAGGCTAGCAGAGAGGGGAGAATTTTCTTCTTCTGCAGTACATTCAGAAACAGGTCCTGAGCACAACACCTGACAGGCGGTAACTTCAGAGAAGAAACTGTTCATTGCCCCCCATCTCCTGCCCAGCATCCTCCCAACAGCTCAGAACCCTTCCTTGGTCAGTTTGCCTCTAGTGGAGAGAAACCTGGGAGCTATAAGCTAGTGGCACTGTCCTAAGATGGGGCTGTGTGGCTAACGGCAGCCAACTTTCCTCAGGAACCTTCCAGAAAAAGGTTCAGTCACCTCTGACCTGCTGCTTTCAGGAAATTGCCCTCCTTTCCCTGTGACTCATGGCTTGTAGGAGAGAGGGTCTTTGAAGAAACCAAGACAGGCTAACAGGAGATGGGAACACAGACAGGAGGGTTAGTGCCTCCCAATTTCAGGCTTTGTAAATGCAAGAGCTGACTTGGGAAGTCAATTCTGAGAATTGTTTTGGTGATAAAAGCAATAAAGGGCCACAAATTCAGCAACATTCATGGATTTTCTACTCTGTGCTGATGCGTGCTGTTTAAATGAGTGTGGAAGACACAACCATGCACCTGAAGCACCTACAGTCTAGTGTAGTGAAGCAGTTACTGTGTGTGTGTGTGTGTGTGTGTGTGTGTGTGTGTGTGTGTGTGTGTGTGGTGTGTACATATACATGCCTGTGTGTGGATGGAGGCCAGAAAGCAGCATTAGGGGTCTTTTTCAATTGCTCTCCACCTAGTTGATTTTTCGCAACAGCATCTCTTACTGAACCTGGAGCTCCCCCATTTGGCTAGACTGGCTGGTCAGCAAGTCACAGGGATCCTCTTAATTCTGTGTCTTCAGAGCTGGCAGTAAAGGTTCTCCATGATACCCAATTTTTTATGTGGGTGTTTGGGATTGAACTCAGGTCCTTATGCTCGTGTGGACAATGCTTTACTGACTGAGCACCTCCCCCTCCCCCCAGTCTCTAACCTTAGATGATTCCTCATCTAGCCTGGGACAGGTTTGGAGTTGCTAAGGTGGAAGAAACGTGACCTGGGGTTAAAATATAGTTGGTTGGCGGTGATCAAGGAGTTGGAAGTGGAAAGATTATGTGAGAAAGGCATACAGGAAAAGGGTGAGACGTGGAGCATAATTTTTGATGGATATGCATGGGTGGATGGGCAGATAAGTGGATGGTTATTTGGATGGGTGTATACGTGGGTAGGTGTATAAGTGGGTGGGTATAGATACGTGGGTGGTTAAGTGAACGTAAGGATGGATAAATGAATGGATGCATGGGTAAGTGGATAAATGGAGAGTCTGGTAGACAGACAATGGATGGATGAGTGGTTAAGTGATATGGATGGATAGATGCATAGATAAGAGGATGGATGGGTGGAGGGCTGGTCATAAGGTGAGTGGAAAGGAGTGACAGGGTAGGTAAGTAGGTAGATGAGTGGATGGACAGATGGACAGATGGGTGGGTGGTGGCTGTCTGGTGTGGGAGGTCCTTCTGTGTATGTGCTGCTTTATTGGTCAATGAATAAAGAAAGTTGGCTCGAGCCTTTAGCAGGGCAAAACAGAGGCAGGTGGAGAAACTAAACTGAATGCTGGGAGAAAGAAGGCAGGGTGAAGAGATGCCATGTAGCTGCCTCTGGGAACAGACATGCCAGAACCTTGCCCGTAAGCCACAGCCACATGGTAATGCACGGATTAATAGAAATGGGTTAAATTAAGATGCAATAGTTAGCCAATAAGAAGCTAGAGTTAATGGGTCAAGCAGAGATTTAATTAATACAGTCTCTATGTGGTTATTTCAGAGCTGAGCATCCAGGAACAAACAAGCAGCCTCCTACAACAGCTGTCTGGGGTATAAAGGCTCATGGTTTCTTGAGGGAAAAGGAGCCTAGAGACAGAAGTGAGAAACATAACGTAAACATGGTATTTGATGAAAAAAAGTGTTGGTGGCTGCAGAAGGCTAAAAGATGTTCCACTGGATGCTTGATCTAAATGGTCCAACAACCCCTGGCAAACTGACAGGTAACACCTTCACTCCATCAAACTCCATGTGTAAGTGATGGGAGGAAGAGCTGGGAGAAAGCACAAAAAAAAAAAAAGAGACAGTTTTCTCCACAGGAGACACATGGAATCTCAGCTCTCTGAGATGCCAAGTTGTATTCTGCTAACACAGGATCAGAACATCTAGCTCCAAAAGCATGTCCTATGGCTTTCCAATACTGCAAACTTGTGATGTGCAGAGCTAACTTCTGACGTCACATCAACCAAGGACTGCCTTCCTGCTGCGGTGTGCTGAGGGAGCCGGCTCTCACCAGCCTGCAGCATTATGCTTTTAGAACTTTATACATCAGCCCCTCGGTGGAATGATTATTATAAATTAAACTATAGAAACCTGCAACTTAATTGTATTACGAACAAAGTTAATAAGTGCCCAAATATATCTGCTAATTATTTTACCTTGATTTACCATCATCTTAGCTCTCAAGGCAATTTACATTCATTTTGTCATGTGGAGGGAAACGGTGTGCTTCCCAAGTCCATGTTCATTACGATCACATTGATAGTTTGTAATTACACCATAAGGATATTTACGTCATGCAACCAGCCATGGTAGGGCACATCTGTAATCCCAACACCTGGTAGGTAGAAGCGAGAGGTTTGGGAAGTCAAGGTCAACCTTGGCTGCACAGCCCCAGAGATCAGTTTGGGCTAGAGGAGATCCTGTTTATTTTTTTTATAATATAAACTTTATTTGAAAAGGTCAAGTTATATAAAAGAGCAAAAAGAATTATACAACAAATATAGTTTAAGCAGTAAAATGTTAATCTTAGCTGGTAGGACTGGAGATAGTTTTTCTTTTCTATTTGTATTTTCAATAATTATTATTTGTATAATAACACTTAAAAGTACATACCAAAATTTATCATCATTACCCATTCTAAGTATGTAATTCAACAGTGCTAAGTGGACTCACACTGTTAACCAATTTCTACAACTTTCCGTTTTAAAACACAACAAAAAGCATCAGGTGTAATACTGCCATGCTCCTGTAATACTAGAACTTGGAATGCTGAGGCAGGAGAATTGCCTCATTTGAGCCCAATACTACCAATAGGGCTCAATAAGTCACGTCCTATGGTAGTCTTGGATAGATAACAAAAGGCTTCTAGGATGTGAGACATATACGGGGTGGAGGGGCGGGTATGGTGAAGCAAAACTGATATTGTCATGATGAGGAAGCTAGGTGGGTGGATGATGCATGGGTGCATTAACGTAGGGGTGAGTATGTAGGTGGGCAGATGAGTGGATGGGTGGGCAGATGAATAGATGAGTGGCCAGGTGTGTGGGTAGATGGATAGATGGATGTGTGGGTGTATCTATGGAGAGACTACACAGCTAAGTGGATGATGGATGAACATGAGGATGACGAACAGCTGAGTCAAAGAGTGGGCGGGTAGGTAGATGACTGGGCTGGGGAGGTGGGAGGTAGATTGATGGAAATGGCCTACAGCTGTCTAACTTCTTGAATTCACTCCTGACCTCACCTCTACCCCCGTAGGCTACTGCTTCCGGCTTCTCCTTGCTATTTTGTACCTCGGGCATTGTACTCAGCTTGGCCTCAGGCAGTTTTTGTTTCTCCACTTTCTCCCTAAGGAGCAACAGACTTACTAGGGAGGATGTTAGCTCTAAGACACTGAACAACAGAGTCTTCACCACAGGACATAAGCAGCAATAGGTAGGCTTGGTTAATGCCCTGGAACAGGATTTGGAGATAATGGCGGGGGTCCACTGGTAGTAGAAGAAAAGCCAGTTTGTGGTGATCCCCCTAATTAGGAAGAAATAACAATAGATGGTGGTGGTCTCCAGCTGGGTCAGCTTGACCTTCCTCCCCAGGAATGCATGTACAGAGAGACGTCACCCTGTCCCCCACTATGTATCCTCACACCCTACATAGCTACTTACAACAGATTGAATTCTGGGTAACACGTGCTTCCAAGAGAAAAGCATGCTCTGTTTCTGAAAGCACTCACTCTGGGCAGGATGTGGGGGAGGGAGTGCAGGGAGAAGGGAGCCATAATCCCTGTGCTCTGTAGGATCACTATGGCTGCTGTTCAGCAAGGCACGCCCCTTTCCTGGAGTGTGTTCTTGCTCTCCACACCTGCTCCAGTTAAACTCTTACCCACGCATTCTACTGCTGCTTCCAGCCGAATCCTTCTCTTGTGAGGCTACTGCTGGGATGGAGAGCAGAGGAGAATGGAGACTTCCCTGTGGCACAGTCAGAGGATTGCAGAATGATGGTGAGCTGTGTCATCTTCAGAAACAACTCAGGTGACTCTCTGCATCCCCTCTCTTCCCTATTGCCTCCCACTAGAAACATTAGGATGTCCTAGGAAGGCCACCTCTCTGAGAGAGGCCAGAACCTCGTACTCAGACCACTGCTTGAAGAGAAGACTGTCGAAGGGCTCTTTGGGTCATGAGGAATCGGAAGTAAAATCTTACGATGCTCGACCAGCAGGTCCTTGCTGCAGTGTGCTGCATGGCTCCTCTGTTCACTCTGAAGAGCACACAGGCACATGTGTGCTTCGTGCACATCGCTCAAATGTGAGTGCTTGGGCATCTGTTCCTCCTCATCCATGTGAAAAATAACCATTCCTTTCTGCTCAAATCTGGACGACATTGACCCAAAAGTTTCTTGTGGGTGGAATTTCTGGAGTCTTTGATTGTGTTGAAGAATTTATAGTTATAGTTTTCCTTAGTTATGATAAAAGATAAAGTAGATATAAATATTGTAATCATAATTCTTGCTCAATACCTGTTATATGTAATTTTACTATCTTAAAGTTAAAACCTTCCTTTTTATTTAAACAGAAAAGGGGAGGTGATGTGGGATTCCCTTCTGTATGCTGTGAACACCATTGGTGAATAAAGAAACTGGCTTGTCCTGATAGGGAAGAACAGAGCTAGGTGGTGGGGGTGGGGGGGGCGGGGGAGGAACAAAACTGAATTCTGGGAGAAGGAAGGCGGAGTGAGGGAGAAGCTATGGAGCCACTGCCAGAGGCAGATGTGTTGAAACTTTGCTGGTAGGCCACAGATTAATGGAGGTGGGTTAAATTAAGATGTAAGAGTTAGCAAATAAGAAGCTAGAGCTAATGGGCCAAGCAATGATTTAAATAATATAGTTTCTGTGTGATTATTTCAGGGCTGAGTGGCTGGGAACCAACAAGCAGCCTTCCTCCAACAGGAATTCTGCCTGCTAAGCACCAACCCTCTTCTTTGGGGAGAAATCTCCCCGCTGGTGGGGTGGAAGCTCCTGGGACACCACAGAAGAACACTTCCTATACCTTTGGGCCGGTGCTCTACTCCTGGCTTCCTAGCTGGTGTTATGGAGGCAGATGGCCTGAATGTGGGTGACCTAATGTTTTCAGAGTTGAAGGAGGAAAGAGAGAAACCTCCATCCCAGTGCTTCCTTGACACAGCAGCATGACAGCAAGGGACCCAGTCAATGCCCTGGGCACTGACTGGATGAGAGAGTCCAAGTAGCTGGCCCCTTCTTCCTCAGTGGTGACACTGACTCTTCTCGACACCCCTGTTTCTCAGGGACTCTTCAGACTTCTGCAAATCAGCCGGGATGTTTCTAGTATATTCCTCTTCTGATGAAGGTGACTGGCATTGGTTTCTGTTGTTTTCAGCCAAGATACCTAAGATACAGCCCAACTCTGTCCCTGAATCTTTACATTCAGCACCAAATGGGTGAGAACAAAGGAATAGAGCTCATCACAAACAACACCTGTAACTCCGACCCCGGGGCCTATGAAAACTCAGACCCTCAAGCACTGCCACCTCCTGTCCATTGCAACAATTTGCCAGCCAACAACATTTTGCAAAATATTTTCCTTGTTTTGAAACCAATAATTGTTCACTGCAGCAAATGAGAAAATGTAAAAAAAAAAAAGCCATGAAAATTGTGATTACTCCTTGTCTCAGCCACTGCTCTACTGCTGTGAAGAGACACCTTGACCACAGCAACTCTTACACAGGAAAACATTTAACTGGAGCTGGCTTACGAGTTCAGAAGTTTAGTCCATTGTCAGCATGGCAGGTGGCATGGCGGCCAGCAGGCAGACATGGTGCTGGAGAGGAAGCTAAGAGTCCTACATCTACATCTGGATTGACAGGATGATGAAAAGCTGCAGACACTGGGCTTGACTTGAGCATCTGAAACTCCAGGGCCCATTCCCAGTGACACATTTCCTCCAACAAGGCCACACCTACTCCAGCAAGGCCACACCTCCCAGTCCCTATCAAGCAGTGCTGCTCTCTAACGACCAAGCATTACTATATCTGAGCCTATGAGGTCATTTCTTTTCAACCCCCACATTCCATTCCCTGGCTCTCATAGGCCAGGAGCCATATCATATGCAAAACTGCATCCAGTTCAACTTCAAAAGACCCTGTCGTCTCTTACAGTCTTAACACTGCCTAAATGTTCACGTTCAAAGTCTCTCTGGAGACTCATAGCAATTTCTTAACTGTAACCCCCTTTAAAAGCAAAATGAAAAAGCAGATCACATACTTCCAACAAGGTCACACCTCCTAATCCCTGGCAAGCAGCATCACTCCCTAAAGACCACGCATTCAAACATGCAAGCCTGTGGAGAGCAATTCCTCTTCAAACCACCACACTGCCAATTGCGTCACACCAGGAACCCCACTGTCAATTCCTCTTCAAACCACCACACTCCCAATTGCCTCACACCAGGAACCCCACCGTACAACCAGGACCCCCCTGCTCTATTTCCCACAGGATATCTCTTTAATGTAAAATTTTAAAGTCAAAGCTGTAAAATTTTTACAGCTCTATGATCTTGTGTGTTTGTGTATGCAAGAGTGTGTCTTCGTGTGGGCAGGTGCATGTGTTTGCATGTGGGATGTGTTTTGAGGGGGCTGTGACTGTGCAGGTGTGTGTGAGTGTGTGTTCAAGGGTCTGCAGGTGTTGGGAGTCAGTGAGCAACTTGGATGTTGCTCCTGAGTTGCTCTTCTCTTTAGGAGAGCCTGTTTGTTTGTTCTGAGATAGTATCTCTCGCTGGCCTGGAACTCAGCAAGTAGGTCAGTGAGCTCCAGAGATCTGTCCATCACCACGGGAGTGATAACTGGTGCTGCCGCATAAGGAAACATTCTGGCAGCTTCTGACAGCTTAAACATAGTTACCCTGTGAAAGCCGTCAGGGGTTCCTCTTCTAAACTCGTGCCCCAAGAAAAATTAAAATTACATGCACACAAAAACCTGCACTCAGATTTTTCTCTTCACGTTAGCAAAAAGTAGATGAATAAATAACCCAAGTCTAAGATCTATAATCTGATGGACTGGACAAACAGAATGTGGTGTGTCCATCCAGTGGGATATTACTTGGCATATTGACTCACGCTACAACACCCATTGGTGTTGAAAGCATGCTAAGTGAAAGAAGCTAGTAATAAGGGGCCGTGTGTTGCCTGAATCCACAAACGAGTCAGCAGAGATACAAACACATTTGGTGGTTACCTAGAATTTGAAAAATAAAGGGAAATGGCTTAGAGGAAGGGGGTGACAAAATAGTCTGAAATCCTTTGTCTTAATAGTTGCACATTTCTGTGAGTGCATGAAAGATCATTGAATTGCACATTTTAGATGGGTGAGCTCTATGGCGCATGAATTAGATGCTATTGAGCTTCCAATGAAAAAGAAAATCCTGTGGCTGGGACCTAGTTAGTGGGCAATGTGTATACTATGCCAGCATGAGGACCTGAATTTGAATCCCCATCACCCAGGTGCAGTGACACCCATCTGTCACCCCAATGATGTGGGGACAAGGAGCAGAGACAAGCGGACCCCTAGCATTTGATGACCAACCAGTCTATCTAAAACAGTGAGTTCCAGGTCCAGGGAGAGACTCAGTTTCAAAAACTTGTGTCAAGAGTGAGTAAGAAAGACACACACACACACATACACACACACACTCTGTGGGAAAACCTTACACTATTATATCATACTTTCTGCTCATCACTGAAGGTATAATTAAGACTAGCTCACTCTCTGCCTAGTACAGGTGTGCATATATACACACACATGTACATATGTGCATAATGACAATTATTTATTAAAATCCCCATTATTGGAATTTTAGATTGTCTCCAAAGTGTCATGCTTCTAAATGGCACTGGCACGCACTCCTAGGCTGCTGTCACCCTTCTCTCTCCCTCTTTCTTTAAAAGAGATTCCACGTGTCATTGTCCAAATACAAATTTACTGATATTTGCTCTAGTGCGGATCCTTAATATCCCTCCTCCCGAAAGCCCATGTGTTGAAGCCTTTGTCAGTAGTCTTGTGGGAAGGAGGTAATAAGAACCTTCTGAGATCTAACTGGAGGGAGGTCACCAGATGTGCTCCTAGCCCTCACTCTTCCACCCTTTCACTTCCTGCCAGCATGAGGTGAGAAGCTTTGCTTCTGCACGGGCTGGGCTTCTCTCTTCTGCCTCAGCACAGACCCTACAGCAGTGGACCAAGTGCCAGCGTGAGCTGGAACTTCCAAAATGACAACCCTAAGTAAACCTTTCTTCCCTTGAAGTTGGTCCTCTTGGGTGTTTGTTATAGCAATGGAAATTGCTAACACAAGACCCACATGTCTTCTTATGACTTTCTGTGAATTCCTACTTCCAAATGCAACATATGAGATGTTATCATGTCTGTTGATGCTTCGGGGGAAAGTAACTGGGAGTCCATTGCCCAGAGTCTGTCTTCCTTGCTTCCTGGTCAATAACTCAAGAAAAGGCCTGGAGACACATCGTTCATCAGCATCTCCAAATTGGAATAAGCTTGAATTGAGAAGTGTAAGAACTCCCTCTCCTCCCACCCCGTCATCTGCTCCAGCCCTTTTGATCCTACACACTCTAAGTGAAGATAAGGCCAAACAAAATACACAACCTTTGAAGACCCAAAGGCATTGTTCTTGCAAAGACAGGTTAAAAGCTCAATGAGCATGCTCAGAGAAGATGAGGAGGGTGAGGTACCTCGAATATTAGAGCCTCCGCCTCACTGCCCCACTTCATCTACTGAGGCAGTGTCCCTCCTGGACCCCAGAGCTTGCCAATTTGGCTAGTCTACATGGCTGTCTTGTCCAGGGATGCTCTGTCGCTGCCTCTTGAACGCAGGGATCACAGGCAGGCCCCAACACACACCAGTTTCCAAACTCTGATTTGCTGCTTGCCCAGCACATACTTCATCCACGGAGCCTCTGGTCAACTTGTTTTATTTTCTTGTCTCTTAGATGGAGTCTCACTATGTAGCCCGGGTTGGGTTTGCACTCGTAGCAGTGAGAGAAACACACACAGAATAGACCTGAGCAGAACCCAAATCTCACTCCCTCCCGGACTCAGGCCCCAGCCTGACTGAAGTCCCTCTGGGCCTTGAGTTCTGGGCCATTTTCAACTGCAATCAATCAATTACTAATGAGTTCTCTAATTATTCCCTAGGCTGAAGAAAACCCACACGAGAGCGAGAGTCTGGCCACCGGGGAGCTCAGCCCTCCACCTCCGTGCGTGCGTGCTTCAGCTAAACCGAGCTGTTTTCTCCGTCTGAGTCAAGCATCTGAAAAGATCCCAACCCTTAAGGTGGCCCTGGGGCACGCAGACCAGCAGTCATCGCTGCCCACTCACAGCTGTGGCATGGCACAGCATCGCCCAGGGTCTGCCACGGGTCCTTTTGGAGCAGGAAAGCACCAGGCATAGCTGCATTGACCTCCACTGTCCCCTTCCGCTAGAGATGAAAGCTCCGGAGTTGGCTGTGAATATGACCTCTTGCTTTGTCCCAGGTTCAAGCTCACTCGGGCGGCTCCCCACTGCTCTGCGTGTTCCAATGGTTCGCCTTTGTGCTGTGTCGTGTCGGGAGTCTATGGAACTTTACCTCGGTGGGTCTAAATCGACAGCTGATTCTTTGATGCTGCTCCCCCTGAGAAGTGGGGTGTAAGCCACTCCTCTTTGAATCTGGGCAGGTTTGAGACTGTATCAGCCAGCAGACCGTGTTTAGGCCAAATGGCACTGTGGGACTCTGTATTTTTATGGGAGTTCTTGAGATTGAATTCAGGACCCAAAGTATTCAAGGAAGGAATTTGGCCAGCGGAGGCATCATCCTCACTTCCCTATCGAACCTCCTCACGTTTTCCTTTTAATGTAGAGGGCCGCTTTGGTTTCCACCCAGTCATCTTGCTCAGTGGCATCTTCACTTTTTCCCTGTTTTCTTGGAAGGATAGACGCTGTTATGTTAAAGTCAGTCTTCGACAACCCCGACATTGAGATAACTCGCGGATATGTTTTTCTTAAAGTTCTCAGTCATTTTGGTCCTTTTCCTACCATGTGTGGCCATGTGCTGAACACCAGACGTTGTGACCCTAAGAAATCGTCCAGATTCTAGCTAACTGTTGAAACGTTTGCCCAGCCCTTTCACCAGGCGTGGAGTTGCAAACTTAGAATCTCAATACTGGGGAGGCAGAGACCAACAGATCCTTGGGGCAGCCTGGTCAGCCAGCCTAGCCTCCTGGGCAAGTGTCGGGCCAGTGGAAGGCCCGTCTCTAAACCTAAAGGGCGTTTGAGGAGTGACACTCAGGTTGTCCTAGGGCCCCGTATACGTGCTCGGTGCCACTTTCTGAAACACTCTTCCACATGTGTGCAACCTATGACTTTGGTGTGGAATTGTGTATGACTTTCATGTTGCTTTGTCTGTAGTTCCCCCCCACTTTTAGCGCACTGTCCCCTGAAGTTCCACCTTTCTTTATCCACAGATTCTAACCTCAGGCTCTACATGCCCACGGGACTGCTATAAACCCGGTATCTTAGGGTTACCATTACTATGATGAAACACTGAGATCAAATGCAGCTTCCGGAGGAAAAGTGTTTATTTCACTCGCGGTTCCATAGAAGACGTCATCATCAAAAGCAGGGAGGGCAGCAATCCATGCAGGACAGGAACCTGGAGGCAGGAGCTGATGCAGAGGCCGCGGAGGAGTGCTGCTTGCTGACTTGTCATCCCCCCCTCCCCCCGGCCCCTGCTCGTCGGGGCTTGTTCAGCCTGCTTTCTTATTGAACCCAGAACCAGCAGCCCGGGCATGGTACCACCCGCAAGGGGCTAGGCCCTCCCTCATCGATCACTAAGAAAATGGAGGCATTTTCTTGAATGAGGCTCCCTCCTCTCCGATGAGTCTAGCGCATGTGTGAAGTTGACATAAAGCTAACCAGTTCACTCAGATTCCCGATATTTGCTCAACTTCTTTCCCCTTTGCTGAGCCCCCAACAAATGCCCAGATGGAAAAAATAAAAAAGCAGAGGTGAAGCCAGGACTCATATGAAGGACATTTTATTTCCTCCATGGTTTGGCCCCTCAAGTCCTGGTTGCCTGCACTGGGCCTCCCATGTCTTCACACAGGTTTCTTCTTCTTTTCTTTCTCATCAGATGTATTTATTTTACGACTTTCTTCAGAAGACAAGAAGAGCTAGTCTATCCAAGGTGCTTCCAACAGAAATATGAGCTCTATAAAACTTCCTAAAAGCCTCAAGACAAACTTAAGCTACATGGGGAAAAAAAAATCCTTGTATAATTGTATGCGTGTGTGTATGTGTCTGTAGGTCCAGAGGCCAGAAGGGGGCATCTGATCCTTGGAGCTGGAGTCACAGGCATTCAGAGCCTATCAGCATAGGTGCTGGGTTCTGAACTCCATTTTACATGTGAGAAACTGAGGCCCAAGGCGTTAAGATCATCTCACTTCCTCTCTGATCCTCGCCAACAATAGAGAGCCAGCGTGCACTTCTGAAGTTGGAAACTGTTGAATAATTCATAAGACAGGAGGGCTCTCAGCTCAACTCAACCTTGGCTCAATTGTCTCCACGGCCCTGCGGAGATGAAGAAAAATATTTTCCTTGTGCAGTAACTGCGGTTCAGAGAGAGGATTCATTTGGTAAGATGCTGTTTAAACACAGCCATTTCTCTGCCTGGCACCGCTCTTAGAGCGGAAGGTGGATGCCTAACAGAGGAGCGATGCTTTCCTCTCTGCTCACACTGACTTTCTAAATCTGAAACACACACAACGCTCCCCTCTAACGTATCCCGGAAGATTGGTGGACGCGGACGCGTGCACACTTCTTTTTAAGTACCTGTCCTTTACGGAGACAGCCGTTATTGACTGTAATGGCTTGAGTCGGAACAAACGCATTGATATTCATGTAGATATCATCTTCACTTCCACAGGTGTTCCGCACAATGTACAATTGCCTAATGAACCCTTAAAATAAAACGCTGCCAATGAGGACCGAGTTTGCTTCCCCTATAAAGAAAATGAACCCCATCAGGCTGGCAAACAGGAGCGGCAGCATCCTCAGTATTTTTTAATGTAATGGCTCTCTCACCGCAGCTTCTGCAGGGATTAATATATAGGAAAACGATGTTTCTCTTTTGTGATTACATTACCATATGGGGTAATTTTTCGTGACAGGGAGGTCATTCCGCCGGATGAGTTCTTCAACAGTGAAATGGAAGCTTGGTTCCGTGACAGCCAAGGACAGATTGACTTATTAAAATCATTTTATATTACAGATTTTTTTTATTAGTCCATTCGCATTTGCTCTCCGGAAAGATCAAAAGCACAAGGCGCGTCTGGAGAGCCCGTCTGGAGATAGGAAGGGTAAAATTAGACAGAGTGGGTCATTATCACAGATGTGGAAATCATCTGGAGGGCTGGATTCTAGAGGGCAACCGGAAGGAGTCTCCGGAGCACAGAATTTAGAGAGCAGACTGGGCGGGAGGGGTGAGCAGCGGGGTGAGGGAATCAGCCTCCTGTGATAAATAGCCAATGGTTTAGGGAAATCACCCAGGTGTCTGAACTCAAGGCCAGCGTTGATGTGCTGAAGGAAATCAGTTGTCCTGGACCCCCCCAAAAAAAAATCAGAGGGGAGACAGCTTACCACCCAAGGGTGTTTCCCAAGAACTCGGCTTTACCTCTTCTCAAAACTCCTATCAAGGGCTGGGTTTGACATGCATACACTGATGCTCACCTGCTTCGTCCATTCATTCGTTCATTCATTCATTCATTCATTCGTTCAGCAAGCCTTCGCCGGCTCTGTCCATCTATATACTAGGACAAGGAAAGCATCAGCAGCATGGTTTGTGCTCGCAGGTAGTTGCCTGCTCTGATAGAAGAGATGGTTGTCTGATACTGAGCTAAATCCTGTGGAAGGGAAGGTCGGGTCCATTCCACCCGCTAATACCTAATGAGGATCTACTGTATTCCAAGCTCTGAAATGGGCATCTAATCCAGCCGCTGCCCTGAAACAAGCTGTCATCGGCTCTGTATTGGAGTTTTCTCTTGCAAAACTGTAAGGCCTGAGTGTCTGTCTTTCTCATCCTTGTGAAAAGCTATCACAAGCTATCACAGTGCCTGGAACACAGAAGATGGTCCATAGATATACATGTACTGTTGACAGCAATGTAAATTAGCTATGGGCAGTGGCGGCATACACACCTTTAATACCAGCATTCAGGAGGCAGAGGCAGGCGGATCTCTGGGTTCGAGGCCAGCCTGGTCCACAGAACAAGTTTCAAGACAGTCAAGGCTGTTACACAGAGAAACCCTGTCTAGAAAAACCAAAAGAAAAAGGGAAAATAATGAATGTAAATTAGTGTAGCTTTTGTGAAAATCTGTTTGGAGATTCCTCTAAATGACAAAAAATAGAACCTCCAGGATTGGGGAATGGAACTCAGTTGGCAGTGTGTTTGTTGAGCATGCAAGGAGCCCTGGGAACAAGCCCTAGTACTACATAAACTTGGCATGGTTGCAGGAGCCTGTAAACCTACTGAGTAGGGGGAGGAGTCAGGAAGATTAAAAGCCCATGCCCTAGTGGATGGCCTCACATTCGTGTGTGTGTGTATGTGTGAGTGTGTGTGTGTGTGTGTGTGTGTGTGTGTGTGTGTGTGTGTGTAGTCATCACTAATTGAATTCAGAAGGCTATGGAAGAATAAAGGACATGAGAACATGAAGTTTGAAGTTGGATGTAAGAGTTTAGACCAGGGAAAGCTGGAAATGGAAAATAGGAGGTGGATGTGATCATATTTCAGTGTGTGAGATTCTCAGATGATATTTCGAGGTAGCTGAATGTCCTCCTTACCTACAGATTAAAATACAGACCCATCTGGTGATGTGGCATTCCCCTCTGTATGCTGTGAATACCATTGGTTAATAAAGAAACTGTTTCAGGTTTGAGCAAGGCAGAACTTAGGTGGGCAGGGAAAACTAAACTGAATGCTGGGAGAAAGAAGGCAGAGTCAAAGAAAAGCCATGTAGCCCCGCCAGAGACAGACACTGGAACTTTACCCAGTAAGCCACAGCCTTATGTCTATACACAGATTAATAAAAATGGGATAATTTAAGATATGATATGAGTTAGCCAGACATACGCTTAAGCAATTTTCAAACAAAGAACTACCCATGACCCAGCAAGCCCACTTCTGGCTGTGCATCCACATGAAATGAACCCAGAATGAAGAAGATGTTCCCCCAGCACTGCTCACAATAACCAAGATTTGGAACCAGCCTGAGAGTATACATCCATGGATGTACAGATGAGGAAAAGGCTGTGTTTGAACACAATGGAATACACTCAACCCTTCAAAAGAAGAAAATCCTGTCACGTGTAACAGTGAGCACCAGCCTAAAGGACACTGCCTAAGTGAATACACCAGGCATGTACCTCATGACCTCACTTACACATCGAATCTAAAAATTTTTTTTAAAAAAAAAGTCACACTTGTGAAAATCAAGAAGAAAGGTGGTGCCTGTGGGATAAAGGAGAGCAAGAGGACTCATGGGCTGTCATAGTGCAAGAGATTGTGATTAGAGGAGCGGAGTCTTTGAGGTGGGTGGCTCAGTATGATGTCTGCAGTTAACACTTCATAACAATATGCATATATCTCAAAACTGCTAAGAGCGTGGATCTGAAATCTTCACACCGTCAAAGATATAATTATGGGAGGTGATATTTTAATTAGCTTAATTTAGTTATTCTGTAATGCATGTGCAACAAAACATTGCACCCCAGACTCAGATACAAATATCAGTTGCCAATAAAGGGCTAAAATACAAATAAATAAGCGTGTGTGGTGGATGACTAGATGGAGCTCTGACTACAACTGATACAAGCTCTGGTGACAAATGACAACAGCGGAAACGGGAGGATGTGGAAAAGGCAACATCCGGTCTGGGGTTGCTCCCCTTCGAAGCCTGCTTACAAAGGTCAGTCCCTGGCCAGTGGGCTTATGTCCTGGCCTGCAAACTACCAAACTCTCTTTAGAGGCCAGAAGTCTCCAGAACAAGAGGGCTCTGCTCCCTCTGGGAACTTTCCTTGCCATGCCCAGCCTCTGGTGACGGCAATTATCCCTCTGGTAGCTGCCTCTCTCCAGTCTCTGTCTCCCTGGTCCTATTGCCGTCTCCTCTGTCTGTTGAACCTTCCGAGGGTCTCTAGCAAGGCACTCATCTCTAGATCAAGAGTCAATCCAGATAATCCAGGATGCCATCCTCATCTCAGATCCTTCATTACATCAACAAAGACCCCTTCTCCAAGTGCAATCACAGCTCCAGGCTCTGTAATACACACTGAACTCGAAGAGATGGGCTCAAGGGGCTAGTGAGAAGGCTCAGCAGTGAAGAGTACTCCTTGGTCTTGCAGAAACCTGAGTTCAGTTTCCAATCCCCACATTGGGCAGCTCACAACTGCTTGTAACTCTAGTTCCAATGGAAAATGAGGGGTCTAATACCTATAAGTTTCCTTGGATACCTGTTTTCACCTACTTCTACCTACAGACAGACACATAATTAAAAAGAAACTCTTTTAAAAGGGAGGTAAGCCTGAGTTAACCCATGGATAGAGGGATCTATGATCTTGAATTACCAACACTGATGTATGTGGTTTTCGGCACCTAGACTGTTTGTCTAAGCCAGGTGGTTTATTCTAAAACCCTGCCTTTCTCCTCCGTCTGGAGTAGATGATAAGCAGGGGCTGCCTACAGAACCAGACCCCATGAAACCCTGAAGTTGCTTTTTTATTGCTTGACCAAACAGCATGACCAAAACAACTCATGAAAGCAAGTATTTCACTGGGATTGTGGCTTTGAAGGGTTTGAGTCCATGAAGGCAAAGCAAGGGTGCGGCAACAAGAACACCCTTCCAAACCAGTGCCAGCACTTATGAACTGAGTGTTCTCACACACAGACTGAAGAGGGAGAGTTCACATCCAGACCTCAACAGCCTGCAAATCTGCAAGCGTTCACCTTGAATGTACAAAGCCCTGAATTCTGTCTCTAGCACTACAGACGTTGTGTGTGTGTGTGTGTGTGTGTGTGTGTGTGTGTGTGTGTGTGTGTGTGTTTCTAAGCAGTTTGAGAATAACTGGAGCCTAGAGAAGGAAAGTGACTTTTCTATAGACACACAGTGAGCCGGTAGAAGAGCTGAGAGCATTATCATCTGCTCCGTCCATGATGTATCCCTACTTGAAGACTATAGGATAATATGGTTGAATCTTCTACCTGCAAGACAGTCTGTCAGAGTCAAATGTCTGAGGTCTGTATTCTGCACTCACTAGCTGTTTGGTGGAAAGAGCCCAGGCCCAGCAGGAGCTGGAGGACATCTGGCCATTGTAGAAGGCACGATCCTTATTCTGCAGTGGGGGCTGTCTGCCTTTTTCTTCTTAAGTCATATCAAGTTACTGGAATATTCTTCTTTTAAAAACAGGTCTCACTCTGTTGCCCATACTGGCCTTGAACTCCTAGGCTCAAGAAATCTTCCTGCTCAGCCTCCTGAGTAGCTGGGATTGTAAGTGTTTGCCACCATGCCCGGCTTACTAGAATGTTCTATTTCCCCTTCATCCATGTCTTGTCTGCTCTGAAAAAGCACACATGTCTCTGATGTCATACATGGCTTGGGACTCAAGCTTTGTAAATTCCACCCAGATGAGACAAAATAAGAACTCACAGAATACCCAGTGGACCTGGGTCCTTCAATGGGAGAATTGGGAATGGAAACTGAGGCACATTGCAAGTGACAGACAGGGGCACACTCGAGCCCATGTTGAAATGACTCTGAAATGTGGCAGGGCCACTGTATCGGCAGCCCCGAGTATGGACCCCACTTCCCCACCCTTTCAGCTAGAACTTTAGGCCCCGTGTAGAGACCGGCTCCAACCACATTCTCAGCCCTGTGACGTGCGGAAGCTGATGTTATACAACAGAGGGAGAAGAACCGACTTCAAAACGCCATGAAGTTCTAGGGTTTGAATTCTTATATTCATTCCTATCCCCCCCTCCTCTCTCCTCATATAATCCGGGTTTGCCTCAAGCTCATTACGTAGCCACAGTGATCTTGAGTGAACTGTTGATTCTCCTGCTTCCGCCTCCCAAGTGCTGGGAATACAGATGTGCACCATCACACGCATCTGGTTATCAGCACTGAAGGAACCCGGGGGCTTCACGTATGGCCAGCAAGCACTCTATCAAATGACCTACATCCCTATTCTTTATTCTCTTTAACAAGTAGGTTGTTGTATCTCTGTAAGGACACAGGGATGCCCGGGCTAGCCTGGTAGAGGGACAGAGAGATGTCCAGGGGATCTGAGTTGTTCTCGAGCCTGACTGATCCATCGCAGATACGAAAAGCCAACACCCCGACCTGGGAGGAGTCAACGCAGAGCAGAAGGACCTCCCTGCTGAGCCCACCTATGTCCCCTCCAAAGGGAGCTGAGCATGCACCATGCCTGTAAAGGCGCAGTGGTTTGTGGTGACAGATGACTGATACACAAAATATGTCACTCTTCCTAATTAATAGGATCTAAGATGAGATTTGAATCAGTTGCTGCCATTCCCAGTTGTCATTGCCATCTGAATGAGAAATACTTTATTCCTGAAAGTCTTTTTCCGTGATGGAGTGCTTTGATTGGCTTAGACAGAATCGACAACCCCGGGAGAGCTGGGATGACATGTTGGAGGTAAAGATTAGAGGCAGCAGGTGTGGAGGCCATGCCCGACAACCCGAGTGTGGGTGAAAGTGGAGCAGGGTTCTGTGCCTTCTGTCCCTCCGGGGAAGCTGTTGCAAGGGCTGGGAATCGGAGGCCGGGGAGCAGGCTCGGCTTCTAAAGTGCTTACTTCTCAAGTGTGAGGCCCTGAGTTCAGATTCCCAGAATTCACAAAAGAGACAAGCATGGAGGTCCGATCTGTAATCACAGCACTGGCAAGAGAGAAACAGGTGTATGCCTGAAATTCACTGGCCAGCCCCCCCAAAACCTATCGAGAAGCTCCAGGTGCAGTGAGAGACCCTATCTCTAAATAAATAAATAAATAGGTGGAGGGTGTTTGAGGAAAACACCTCTAACATTAACCTCCACCCTCCATGTGCAATTCACACACACACACACACACACACACACACACACACACACACATCAAGAGTTGTCATGGAGAATCACCTTAAAAGGTCCTATCGTTCACGCCCCTGCCTTTGAGGAGCACCATACCTGCTCCATCACAGACAGACCCCAGAAGATTCTTCTACATGTTCAGAGTCCCCTGGCCTTGTTAGTCCTGAGTTAAGGCTGGGGAGTTGAACCCGGAGGGTTCACCCTCTATGAGCCCAGCAGTAGGGTCACGGGCTTGGGACTCGGCTCTATATCACAGTCTCCTCCCCTATGCAGGAGAACTAGCAACAGCGTGTGCTTCCAGACTAGCACTGGATCCACGAGGTGGGGACAGGCTCAGCCCAGTGCCTGTCTCTAGCTTCTACCCACCCCGTCAGGGTTCCTCGCTAATAGTTAAAGCCTCCATCATTCGCTGACAGCCTTCACTTTCTGCCGTCGCAAAGAGATCAGAAGCAGATGGCATTCGGAATAGTCCTTCTGCTTACAACTAAAAATACAATTATTTGGCCTTTCAGCCTTTTTTTTTTTCTCTAGATGAAGTATTCTAGGAGTCTGGGGTAAAGAGGAGCCTACAAGAGCATGAATTCGCTCAGTTCTCTAGAAAAGAACAAGGGTTTCTGCCTGGTAAGCTTCCATGGGGCTGTGTGTCTTTACCCACTGGGCCATCTCACTGGGCCTCCCACTGTGCATCTTCAGGCAAGCTACTTAACCACTCTCTGCCACGCTGTCTACTTCTGTATAATGCTAGCTGCTCGCCTCAAGGATCCTCTGAGGGAGTAATTGTGATTTGCTATTGTTGGCCGCCATATTTGAATCTGAAAGACAGTCCAGAGTTCCAGAATCACTCGAGGCCCATAGGAAAGCAATCATGGTGGTGACAGCTTCAGGCCTGTATCCCAGGTTCCTTTGCTCTTCCAGCTGAAAGCTGATACGCCGCCATGTGGAACTCCGAGGATGGGATCTGAGCTGAGGTTTGAACAACATAAGGAATTAAGTTCCAGGATTGCCGGGGACAAGGGTGCAGAGATTCCAAGATAGGAGCGGGCTCAACACATTCCCTAACTGCCAGGAGGCCAGTGGGACTGACAGAGAGATGAGGGCCAGGCAGAAGGAGAAGACCTGGCCAGATTGCTGAGGGAGACAGGGAGGCTAAGGGGCTGCTGAGTCGAGAGAGAGAAGGCTTGTGGGGTCAAATGTGGACAAACAGAGAAGAGAGGAGTGACTCGGAGCCCTGTGCCAATCCAAGCAGAAGGCGGAGCAACAGCAGTTTCTATCCACCCTGCTTTTCACCCTGTCCGTGTTCCTTGCTAATATTTAAAGCCTTACGTCTGGTGCCTGCAGTCGGGTATTGAGAAGGTGTTGGATGTTGCCTGTCTTCTGAAGGAAGAGCCAGCAGAACTTGCTGCCCAATAAGACATGGAGAGGAGGAAAGGACTCCCGGAGGCCACCGAGGGTGGTGGCCTGAATGTCAGTGTCCCACCTGAGGGCTCTGGCTGTGCTCTTCTGTTTGATTCAAACAGCCCTCGCCCAACTCTCCGCCTGCCTCCCTAGGTCCCAGATCTGGTGGCAACAGCTGTGAACAGCTGCTTCCCAGTGCTTCCTGGAGCCCTTGAATTGGTTTTCTCAATCACAAATATTTTGATCAGCTGATATTTACATACTTAGTTGTCTGTCTCCCCATATGAATTGGAGGAGCATCGTCATCCCAAACCACAGCTCTGTGGCCAGAATACCGCTCAGGAGCTGCAACTTCAAGATCTAGGTGTGAGGTTTAGTCTCTTCCGAGGGTAATGGAGGAAAACCTCTCCAAGGGCACCTGTGGTCTACTGGCAGTGGCTGCCATCCAGTAGCTCACAGAAGCATCATTGAATCTCTGCATTCATCTTCACGTGATTTTCCCTGATGCATGTCTATAAATATCTTCTTTCCCTTTTAAAAACACATCTAAGTGTGCACGTGTTCATGTAGACTCTTAAAACACTTTTGTGTGCACCTGATCTTGTGTGTGTGTGCACACCTGAGCATGCGTGCATGTGCGTGTGCGTGTGTGTGTGTGTGTGTGTGTGTGTGTGTGTGTGTGTATGTGTGTGTGTGTGTGCGTGCGTGCATGTGTGCAGGTGCCAGGGCACTTATGTGGAGGTCAAACGACAACCTTCGGTAAGGTCCTCATTTTCCACCTTGTTTGAGACAGGGTCTTGTTGTTGCTTTCCCTTGGCTAGCTGGCCCAAAACATCTGAGATTCTCCACCAGCCATCCCCACCCCAGGAGCACTAGGATTCCAGATGTTTACTCTACTGCTTCCAGCCTTCAGTGGGTCTAGGGATCCAAACCCAGGTCCTTGTGCTTGCCCGGGATTCACTTTTACCACTGATCCACCTTCTCAGAACACTCTCTCCTTTAAGGATATCATTTCTTTTAGAATGTATGGCTTCATCTTAACTTAAATAATTACATCTGCCATGCTCCTCTTTTTCAAGTAAGTTTGCATTCTGAAACCCTTGGGATTTGGGCTTTGGCATGTGAATTTTCCAGAGGTTCATGTCAAGTCACATCCTCCATCTAGACGGTCGAGATCCCTTTAGGGATCAAATATCAGATATCCTGCATATCAGATATTTATATTACAATTCATGACAGTAGCAAAATGACAGTTTCAAAGTAACAATGAACATAATTTTATGGTTGCAATCACGACAACATGGGAAACTGTATTAAAGGGTCGCAGGGTTAGGAAGGTTGAGAAGCATTGCTCTAGAACGTACTTGAGGACAGGAACACCGTTTGGGTTTGTGGCTGTGCTTCCTTCACTAAAAGGTCCCTTAGCATGTAGCAAATGCTGAAATAATGTAACCGCTCAATAAAGAGCTGGAGGAAAATGGCCAAGGAGAACGTGTAGGGGCAGAAGCCAAGCATCCTGTGGTAAATCTGGAGTTTGAGATGCCTGAGAGGAGACCACACGCAGGGCAGGGGCAGTGGCTCAATTGGTAAAGTGTTTGCCATAAAAACATGAGGACCTGAGTTCAGATCTCCAGGGCTCACGTGAAACGTCAGGCGTGATGGTAATGTTCCTGTCCTCCTATCACTGGGGGGAGTGGAGACTGGGGAACTATGAAGCTCACTAGCCAGCTAGTCTGGCTGACTGCTGCTTTCAGTGAGAGAGAGACCCTGATTCAAAAAAATAAATAGAAAAGACTGAGCATGATAGATAGCCTGGGGCTGATATCACTTCTGTCTGCCATGTACACATGTGCACATGCAAACACATACAACATATACCATACACGCACACATACAACATATACCATACACATACAACATATACCATACACGCACACATACAACATATACCATACACATACAACATATACCATACACGCACAGACAGACACACAGACACACACACACACACATGTGCGCAGAGCTCTCATGGGCAATTTAGCAGGCAGGTCTTGGCTGCAGAGGTAGATTTGTGGGGCATCAGCAAACACATGGCATTTGAACCTGGGGTGGGAGGGGGTCAACTAGGGAAGGAGAAACAAAGAGTGGCCAAGCATCTACCAAGCAAGAAATGGGGTCATCTCAAGGGAAGGGGAGAGGAGAGGAGAGGAGGAGAGGAGAGGAGAGGAGAGGAGAGGAGAGGAGAGGAGAGGAGAGGAGAGGAGAGGAGAGGAGAGGAGAGGAGAGGAGAGGAAAGGAGAGGTAGAACCTCCTGCCTGGTTTCCATGGTTTCCGTTCAGGCCTTTGGGGACCTGTGCTGTGCAGAGTCCTAAGAAGGGTGGGCAGGCTCCGCTCTCCTCTCCACCCCTCTGAAACCTCGGGAGGCCAGTGCTTCAGTGCAATGTCACAAGCCCATCTGTCTAAAGTCCGGTGGGAGAGAAGCAGCTGCTACCTTGGCAGATGTGGAGAACACCACATCTGGGCTTAGCATCCCTATCCCTGCCTGGCAGAGCCTCCTCTCTATTTTTACAAAACAAAAAATGGTCCTGAGATCTAAATTTACATCTCAGTACTTGGTCAGCTGGGGAAGTGATCTCTCACAAATGTCATTCCTACACTTGGAATGGATTTGACCTCTGGGGCTCTACCGAATAGCCAGTCAGGAAGTAGGTCACAATGGCGATTCAACTCTCCAGGCATGGAGTGGTGGGGTGGGTGTTGGAAGTGAACTTGACTGTGAAACTGTGGTTCTCCCGGGCCCCCGCATTTGCCTTCAGGTCACGCCATCTCCATGGCTGCATTGCTGGATGCTAGGCGGTTCCTGAAGGTGGCTCCCTTCATCATCCCAAGGCAACACAGGGTTCAGGAGGAGGGATCTTCAGAAACCCCACTGGAGCTAGCTCTTCAGCACAGTCTTTCCAGTTCCAAGGGACTGCTGGAAGCCTGGTCCTGGGAGCACAGCTGGAGCCATCTTGGACAGATCGACCGCACCCACATGCAAGAGTCCATCCCAGTGAGGCTTATGATGACTGGCATTCCCTCCTAGAAGGAGTGGGTGGGGAGAGTCACTGGACCCTCACCTGAGTTCCCAGTCACTCATGCTACCCAGTTGTATTTATTTCTGCCCTAAAAATGCACATGGCCCCTGACGGGAAGTCTGGGGGAGGGGCTGGGGTATAGAGGCTGGGAAAAGCCAACAGGGAGGGACGCCATCTATGAGGCCAGGAGGGAGCTTCCATCCACACTAGTCTCAGTCATTTTACTGAAGCTCTTTTATGTCCCCACCCTCCTGCCCATAACCCCTCACCCATACTCTGATAGGGATTCCTATAAACTCCTTGATCCCCAGGCTGAACATTGGTACGGCAATACCTTGATTTGCTCTTGGGAATCATCTGAGGCAGGAGTAGATGTTACTTGCATCTCCCCAGGAGAAAATTCTAACACAGACTCACTCCCTGCAGGATGGCAAGAGCAGTCACCGAGTCATTCGGCCACAGCAAGACATCTAAATACACACAGTAGAATAGGGTGGTTTCAAATAAATTTTGAAAGCAAAGCTTCGTGGTATGTGTCGGTAGCCCCAACTTCTCAGGGGACTGAGGCTTAGAGGTCTCTCTTATGCTAGGAGAATGACACCAGACTGGTTAACATACAGAGAGTCTGTCTCTTTAAAATTAAAAGGGAAGACGAGAAAGAAGGGGGTGGGGCATAAATTCCAGAGCAGCGCTGACCACTAAAGCTTTAATATAAGCTATAACTGTAACTTTATATTTTCTTGTATTTCTTAAAGTGTGGAAAGGTGCAATTAACTTTAATAGCCATTATTGATGCACGATGCATAGAACTAATCATGCTAGCACATTACTAATACAGAACAGCATTAGTACTCTACTTTTATATTTAGTTTTTCCTTCTAATTCTTCAAAACCCAGCATGTAGGTTTTAAACCCATAGCCCGTCAGATGAGCCACACACACCAGGTGTTAGAGAGTCACGTGGGGAGATAGGGCTGCTGTTAGAGACATCTGAGGATGGCAGTGACCCGTGCTGCCTGCTGAGGCTGGATGCATTGCTTGTCTGTGTTGTTCTGGGGAGGTCACACCAGCTTCTGCGTCCCCTGCCCCCTGTTTCCTCCTCAATGGTTCATACACTTAGACCAGGACAGTGAGCCCTGCAGAGGGTCTGAAGAGTCACTGGTGGTGTGACCCCTCTTGTAGAGAAGGCATGGGAAGCCACCGTTGGTGCCCAAGGGCATGGAATGCATATAACCGGGCCAGAGGAAGCCCAGGCAAGAGGCTGTGAGACCCAGCCCAGCCCAGCCCAGCCCATTTCCTTTTATTCCTTTGCCTTTCTTCCCTGGCCCCCAATCAGCCTTCCTACTCCAAGGACAACTCAGGAACCATAAGGAAATGGGGGGGTGGGAGTCCTGAGGCAGGAAAAGGTGAGAAACGGGAATGGGAGAAGGATCCTAAAGGGAAAGGGACCAGAACAAGACAGGAAGGGAAGAGGGGAAGGAAGAGAAGTGGGGTGCAGGAAGAGCTGACTGTGCCTCAAGACTGACAGCTCCCCCGAAGGTTGTCATTGATATCATAAAAGGACAGGACAGATGCAGCTGTTCAGCTAAATCAGGGCGTTCTTTCCACTGTCCTCTATCTCCCCCTTCTGGACTTCAGGCTCAATAACCATGTTAATCAGAAAAGACACAGCCCTGCAGGAGTCTGGTTGAAAAGCAGACCAGAATGAGAAATGCTGTGTAGTCCATGAGAGCCTAGTAAATGCAGGGTGGACACAAAGTATTTTAAAAAACACACGAAAATAATGTAACTCCAGCCATAGAATTCCAGGTTATGAGATGCTGTACTTTGGCCTGTGGGTGGGATAGTAATGGCCTAGCTCCTGTTCTAGAGGTTACAACACAGGGTTTGTCCCATGTCCCTACTCCTCCAAAATGTCACTGCATTATGATGAGCGTGATCCCAGGAAGAATATGCCTTCACTGACTTCAGGGAGCTTAGCCACAGCAATGCCTGGTTGTATCTTCATGGAAATGATTTTGTCAATGTTTGTGACACATATATTTGCAACGGTGACATCATCTCAGTGGGTTTTCCCTTTATCAATATGCAGTGGCTTTGTTTATGTCCGATTAATTTTGTCTGCAATTTGCATCACAGATTGGAGTGTTGTTTTCAACTTGGTGTCTTGACTTCCGTCCATTCACTCTGTGTCTGTGTGTGTCTTTTCCTGCGAGGAGTGTCTCTCACAGACAGCAAGCACTTGGGTCTTGTACTGCTCTCTGCTTTGATTCTTTTTTCCAGTCTGCGAGTCTCTGTCATCATGTTACATAGGGAGATAACCCTGTAATTCTGTTGAGCACTTTTCCTGGTGGATTCAAATATTCTTTGTTCTAATCGATTCAAGATAGACCCCCCTAGTCCACAGTTTTAAATATGATTACGTCCTAATTCTCCCTTATTCATTGATTCTTCCCATGAAATCTCCTCTCCCCTGCATTGCCACAGCCGAGATAACCGGCGGTCACAAACTGCTGTATTTGGTGCTTGTCTGACAAGGTCTTTATTTCCCCATCAATCTTTAAAGATCATGGGATACAATAATTCTGTTTGGTAATTATTTACTTGCAAGGCTTAAAATATATCACCGCACGATTTCCTAGCATTTAAGGACTCCTGTTGTTCTTCTGATGGGCTGGGCTTTGCATTGGAGTCGGCATTTTTCTTCCATCTGTTAATATTCTTTGTTCTGTAGTCTTGGCATTTTGTGCGCTGTGGAGAAATTCCTTTCTGTCTGTGTCTCTCTGGGGTTCTAATGGTTAGTTCGCTGTTTGTCTGTCTCTTGCCTAGGTTTGGGGATTTTCCTGCTATAATTTGATGAACGGGGTTTTCATGCCTTCAATTTTCATCTCGGTTCCTTCTACTCAACTCTTGGATTGCATCCCTGAGTATAAGTCTCCTTCAGTCTCCTGAGCCATTCAGGAACACAGCTGCACACAACTGCATCCAGCTAAACCAAAATAGCTTTTAATTTATTTAGTTATAGCTTATTAATGATATAATATAATAGCTTATGGATGGCATACTTTTGCCTTGGGGATCAAACTCAGGACCTGAGGCAATCTAGGCAAATGCTCTATTGTTGAGCCACATGCCCAGGCCTTCAATAATAATTTAAAATTAATTTAAAGACTATTGAAAAGTGAACATCCCTCAGCACTATTGTTGGAGCACATGTCAAATCGTACCAAGCTCTGTGGTCAATTAGCTCCTTCCGCTTTCACATGAGGAAATGCATGTTCTTTTCTGCCTTTACCAATGAGAAAGAGAAGAAGCCAAGACGACGACCAAAGGGTTATATAATCAGCCCAAGACTGCGTGGGTGGCACGCAGCGGGAGCGGGTTAGAACCCAGGTGTCTGATTCCAAAGCCCGTGATAGATACTGTCCCATCTGCGATCACACCCACACTCGAGAGTGTCAGAGCAGAAACGTGTAAGTCCTGAAGTGAGGGAGAGGATGGGGGGAAAGAGAAAGTGAAGGCAAGATAGAATTCTTCAGGCAGGAAAAGCTCCGAAGCATGAATTTTAAGAGATGAAGGGAGATGAGGCACTGGCATTTATTTAGAAAATGCCATGATTGCTAACGTAATAGACTCATTCGTCGGGAGCCTGCAATCAACACAGCGCCCAGCACAAAAGGCCCAGTGTGCTGAGGATGTGCCTGCTATGGCTGGAGACGTCGTCCATTCAAGGCATGGAACCGAGGACTTGGGCAGCGGTGTCCCTGATGAGTTCCAGCCCCACAAGCACTTCTCCAGTGCCTGCTGCCCCTCCCAGACCAGGAAAATGTTCTAGAGCAGTGGTTCTCAACCTTCCCAATGCTGCAACCCTTTAATACAGTTCCTCATGTTGTGGTGACCCCAGCCATAAAACTATTTTCATTGCTGCTCCATAACTGCAGTTTTGCTACTGTTGTGAATCATAATGTGAATATTTTTGGAGATAAGGGGTCGTAACCCAGAGGTTGAGAATCACTGCTCTAGAGACTAAAGGAGATGGAAAATAAAATGTCATGCTCCTCCTTAGTCCCCTTCTTCCTTCCCTCTTTTCCAACCTCCAAACTGCTTCTAAAGGAGGGTGGCTTTCTCTCTCTCTTTTTTTTATAACATTTATTCATTTACTTATTTATTATGTATACAATATTCTGTCTGTGTGTATGCCTGCAGGCCAGAGGAGGGCACTAGACCCCATTACAGATGGTTGTGAGCCACCATGTGGTTGCTGGGAATTGAACTCAGGACCTTTGGAAGGGCAGGCAATTCTCTTAACCTCTGAGCCATCTCTCCAGCCCCTGGCTTTCTCTTGAGAACAGCTCAAATCTATTTCAGATAGTTGACAGGTTCCCCATAGATTTGGACCCTGTCTGTCTGACCCACCCATCCCCATTCCTGTTGACATCTCTCTACTTGTCTTTTAAAATGTATGTGTGTGTGTGTGTGTGTGTGTGTGTGTGTGTGTGTGTGTGTGTGTGCTGCACACGTGTGGTGGTCAACTTGTGGGAGTCAGTTCTCTCCTTCTGCCATGTGATCCCCCAGGACAGAACTCTGGACATAAGGCTTGGCATCAAGAACGTTTACCCCCTGAGCCCCCTCACTGGCTCTATCTCTCTCTATTTCATCACTAAAAACATCTGAGAACTTTTTCTTTGTTTTGTTGAAACAGAAGTTGTATTATGTAGCCAAGGTTAGGCTCAGCCCCATGGTAGGCAAGTGCTGGAGTAAGTAGGCATGCAGGAATCTTTAGAACAGCTTGCAGACCCTGTCGGGGCCCTTTTCCTTTAACATCTTGCTGACGGGCTAGGGAGATGTCTCCACAGGTGAACATGCATCTATCCAAGCTTGAGGACCTGGGTTAATTCCTCAGGACCCACATGGTAGAGAAAAACAACTTTCAAAACTTGTTATCTGACCTCTGCATGCATGGCATTACATGTACATGCCTATGCATGTGAGCATACAAACACATACAAATAAATAAGCAAATATATGGATGGAGGGATGGATAGATAGATAGATAGATAGATAGATAGATAGATAGATAGATAGATAGATAGATAGATAGATGATGGATAGATAGATGATAGATAGATAGATAGATAGATAGATAGATAGATAGATAGATAGATAGATAGATGTAATGCAAATTTTTTTCAAGCATCTTGGTGACATTGGGCTTAAATTCTAGCTTCCTTTTGCAAATCATAACATACAAGTCCCTGCAAATGAGCTCAGATGTCTCTTTTCCTTTAAGGCTAACACTGTTACAATACTCCTCCCACACAAATCACACACACACACACATGTTTTTTTCACACAGAACCTCTAGAGCCTCCCTTCTGGCCAGTGAGAATTGTGCCCCCACCTTCTCTGCACCTCAGTTTTCTCATCTAGACAGTGGGTGTCGGAAAAGCAAACAAACAATTCAGGCACTAGCATGCATAGACGCTGAGCGCAGGCCTAGCTCTTCTCCGGGCTCCCACACCAGCGAAGGTCGGGTGGTTCAGCATTCTAGGGGGTGACTTCCTCACACATGTTATCAAAAGCAGTCCTGTCAAAGTGAACTTCCGAGGCCCCCCAGAACGGCTGCCTCCTCAATTCTTGCTCTTTTCTCCTGTTCCTCCCACACACTCCCCTGTAGTCCGACCCTCTTCCTCCTCACTGTATTCAGGCATCCCCAGGGCCTTTGCAATTGCTGGTCCCCTTACTTAGAATGTTCTTCCCAAATATCCATGTGGTTTCCATCCCCTCAACCCTGAGGCCCTTTCCAAGTGTGGGGCACAGCAGGACAAAGGGACATGTCTCCTTTGTGATAATCACTCCAAATGAAAAATTGTTATCACAAGTTTGATCCAAGTTACCATCATAATTGCTGAGGAGACAGAGACAGAGAGTACTCAGTTACAACACTGAGGGAGTAAACTGACGTTCCCTGAATTTTGTCAGGCCTGGGTGGACCTAGGAACAAACGCTCCCAGAAGCCCCCTTACACACACTGTTGGCCAACATCTGCAAGCTCATGTGTGAAGATAAAGCCTTCTGGAGTAGTTTGAGAAAATAAAAAAACTGTCCCCAAAGAGAGTGGCACTATTAGGAGGTGTGGCCTAGTTGGAGTAGTTGAGGCCTGGTTGGAGGAATTACGTCATCTCTGCCCGGAGGCAGGCTTTGAGATATCATATATGCTCAAGATATTGCCCACTGTCACAGGCCACTTCCTTTTGCCTGGAAGCCAAGATGTTACTCGGTTACTTCTCTAGCACCATATCTGCCTGCCTGCCACCATGTCACACTGTGATGATAGCAGACTACACCTCTGAAAATGTAAGTCACCCCAATCAAATGCTTTCATTTTAATAGTTTCTGTGGTCATGGTGTCTTCACAGCAATAGAAACCCTAACTAAGACACCTTCCAAGTGCATTCAGAGGGCCCAGAAGGCCCAGGGCAGGCCTGGGAAAAGTTCAGGGGGCTTGGGAAAGAATCTGGACTTCTCTTGGTCCATGAGGCAGCCACACTATTGCGCTATGAACACAAGAGGGCAGTGTAGTTACATGGAGAGCTCTGAAGGCCCTCATTGAGGAGGTGAGTTAGTTTCTGATAGCTGGGAAGATGCACCTCAGGAGAACAGCTGGGAACCTACTCCAGCGTTGTCGGGATATACTGACCGAGGCGCGTCTCCAAAAACACAACACACACACACACACACACGAGAGAGAGAGAGAGAGAGAGAGAGAGAGAGAGAGAGAGAGAGAGAGAGAGAGAGAGAGAGAGAGAGAGAGAGAGAGAGAGTTTAGGTCTACATCATGTGGCCTGGACTAAAATCCCAGCTCTACCTATCTGTGTGACTCTGAGCAAAGTTCTCTGCCTCGGTTTCCCCCTCTGCTCTCCTTAAAGAGACTTCATGAGAACTAAGTAACTCAAGTCTGGGAGACATAGCACCGAGCTAAAGTATTTAGCACACATATGAGGTCCTGGGTTAAATCCCCGGGATCCTCCCTACCTCTACCAACAACAAAGCAACACTGAAGGATACACAATGTGGTCGCAGTATGAAATGTCCTCTATAGGCTCATGTGTACGAACACTTAGTCCCCAGCTGACGATGCTGTAATGGAAGGTTCTAGAACCTTGATAAAATGTGCAACTAGGGACGTGAAGTTACAGCCTGGCCCCACTTCCTGTCTGTCCTCTGCTTCCTGACCATAGATGCAGTGTGACCAGTCGCCCCACCTCCTGCCACCATGACTTCCTACCATGACGTATTACATCCAATCCAGTTGTAGCCCACACATGTGCACACACATACATACACACACACACACACACACACACACACAAACACACACACACAGCCACAAAGCCCTTCCTCCCTAAGCTGCTTTTTGTTCGGTATTTTGTCCCAGCTATAAGGAAAGCAAGTAATGAATGTAGTGTATAGCCAAGAGATTGGTGTCCTAGGTAGTTTTATTTATTTTTATTTACTGTGTAGGGGTGCTCTGCCTACATGTATATCTGTGTACCGCATGCATGCAGTGCACAGGAAGCAAGAGGAGGGCATTGGGTGTCCTGGAGACAGAATTACAGATGGTTGTGTGAAGAAGGACACGTAAAAGAAATCCCACACTAGCTCAGAATTGAGAATAATAGAGGGTTATTTATTTAGGGGTAGACTCACAAATCACAATCCTCTGCTGGAACGGGGAACAGCAACCAAATCCTGCAGCTGGAAAAGAGACTGGACCTGCACTTTACATCAGCATAAATAGTATAAGAAGCCACGCCCAAGTGGGCAGGTAACTTAAAGGCTACTGGCTGTAGGAATTTCCACAGCAGTTGTGAGCTGCCGTGTAGGTGCTGGGAATTGAACCTGAACCCAAGTCCTCTAGAGGAGCAGCCAATGCTCTTAAGCTCTGAGCCATCTCTCTAGCTCCATGGGCGATTCTTGATCCTGTTGAGATGACAATCAAGACTGACCTAAGAAACCGAGCAGGGTATCGGGCAGCTGGGGAGGAGTGTGCATCAGCCCCAGGCCCTGGGCTCTAGTCTGATAACAGGCTGGCTGGATGAGACAATCTCCCCAGGGGAGGTGGAAAAACTGAATATGATCAGGCATTACAGCACCTACCAGATCTAAAGAAGTTGAGGTCTGACGGGGTAAGAAGTGGTTCTATATAAAAGAGGCCCGTGCAAAGGCTCGGAGGTGTGAGAAGCCGCAGCCATGCTTAGTGCTGTCAATGGGTCTGACTGAATTGGTTCTGACATCCCTGTTCTGTAAGGGGCCGCTACAGTGGAGCATTTTTTGGGCTGTGCTGGGAACTAAGGACAGACACACTTGTCAATTGGTTCCTGACTGCCATCCTGCAATCTGCCACGTCCCTCTCACGGGAAATGCCTCCCTGGTGCTGGCCTTAATGCATTTGGGATGCTATAGAGAATCGGCCACAGACTGGGTGACTCATACCCTTAGCTCGCAGCTCTGGAGCCTGGACTGGTGTGGTTCTAGGAGACCTGGCATGAGTGAGGATTTCTCTAATGTCTAGCCAGCACTTTTCACTGTGGCCACAGCGTATGAAAGGACTGGACAGCCCCCTACCCAGGGTATCCCTTGGGACACAGATTCCATTCGTCGTTATTTTTTCAAGGGCCCCATCTTCTAATACAATCTAATGGAGACACAATTTCATTATGTACATTCCAGACATAGACATTCAGACGGCAATTGTATTCAAGGTGGTCCCCTATGCAACTGGCATGAAGCCCTAGGGCACCCAGCTCTGGCAGGGCAGGAAGACAGGCTGAAGAGTCATCGTGGTCAGTAGATTTGCCCCCGGCTATCCCAATCCAAGGACTCTAAAGCCTCCCAAAACAGCCACAAGCTAAGGACCCAGAGTATGTACCTCTCTCTCTCTCTTTCTCTCTCTCTCTCTCAGAGGTTGTGCTGACAAGGGTTATAATTGATAAGAAGGAGACAGGAAATTGGGATCATTTCATGAAACCCTGATTCAAGATGACAGGCTAAAAACATGTTCACCGTTTCCTGCCCACCATGTCCCTGTCCCCAGTCCTAGGAAACAAACAGGAAAATCCTTAAGGAAAGAATGTGTAGACCTCTAAGAGATGAGATGAACCCCATCCCCAAGACAGATGCTCTGAGAGTCTCTAAAGCAGAGCAAAAAAGACAGCCATGGGAGCGAGAGAAAGGGGAACACAGTCCGAGGTATGCAGTGTAAAGATGGTGATGAAGGTGAGGACACCTTGAGATGGCAGGGGCGGAGCAGTTTTCTGTGACTAAGCCCCGCCCTCTCATAGGGAGCAAGGATGTGGTGGGTGAGTGGGTTCCCTATTCAGAACCCCAGGGGGCCTCAGCTGCACCCACCTCCCTTGTTTGTGCTGAGCAGCAGGAGACAGCTTCTCCAAGAGATGCCTCCAGAAGACCCCCCAGATCCCACAGTGGGAGCCCCAAAACCAAGGAGATAAACTACAGGCAAATACTCTGCCCATCAGTTACCCGTTACCATAGCAAATACCTGAGGTGAACCGAAGGAAGAAGAGGAAAGACTTATTTTGAACCACAGGCTTCAGTCTCCCACCAACCACCATGGTTGCTTTGGGCCTGTGGCAGCAGAACACATCGAGGTGGGGGCACATGGAGAGGGCTGGCTCACTTTGAGGCAAGTGTGGAAGGAAAGGGGAAGAGAGTGGAATCCCACAATTCCATTCTAGGCTGTTCTTCCCAGCGACTAAGCCTCCTGCTAGGTCCTGACTCTTCAAGGTTCTACTTTCTCTCAGCACCATCAGGGATTGAAACCCAGTATTCAGCACTCTAGGGGCCTGGATTAGATACCAATGCGAGTTACCCAGTCAGTCATGAATCATGTATCCAAACTGTCCTCCGGCGTTCCTGGGCACAGACTGTGGTAAAGAGGGAGGGAGAAAGGGAGGGATGGACAGAGGGACAGAGAGAGATAGATGGATTGTGCATAGAGGAAGGAGAGTCTCACAGTCAAGACTGACCACATTTGAAGGAACATCTGTGCCCCACACAGGAGCTCACTGACTCCTGAAGAAAACAAAGTGCAAAACCAACCGGCATAAGCCCAAAAGAAGTGTGGCGGCCTCCACTGGTGCCTGTCCCGTGTGGCATACGGGTACACATAAATAGACACATACATACATATATACATACATACATACATACATACATACATCATAAATAACATCTAGCAAAGAAAGACAGCCAGCATTTCACAGCCAGTCCATTTCAGTTGAAAACTCAGGAAGGAGATAAACGTTTAAACAGAGTGGAGATGAGCTGTGTAAGCAAAATATGAGTCCAGGAAGTCTTCAAAATGTACTTCAAGAGTCCTAGAGACATAAACCATTAGTGGGAAAGAGATGGAGCTAAAAGGTACTCAAGAAAAATCAAAAGAGAACCAAGAGAAACCCCCAAAATTCTGATGGCTGACACATACTGCCCAGTAACTACACACCCAAACCACAAACACCAGCCACATGTGTAGTTTTACATTTCAAAAACGAGGCAATGGGACCCCAAAGGAAAATCAGGGTCCCCATATCACACTCACAGCTGTGATGCAGTTCACATCACTGTGTTATAGCCCTGTGTATGCGCACACGCGTGCGCGCACACACACACACACTAATATCAAAGAAAACGAGGCTGTCAATTTAGGAAGGAGTTGGGGAAGACATGGGAGGGGATAAGGGAAGGAGGAAAAGAAAGGAAGGGGAAAGCAATATAATTATATTTTGGTTTAAAAATTGTTCATATTTCTAAAGCATACAATAATAAAGAAGCAAGTGAATAATTGTGCTGGGTCATGTGATAAAATACATGTAACCAGCTGTATTTTTTAAATCAGGGTAGGATACTGTCTCTACACCATGGGTCAGAGGCCAGCTTCATAAGATAGCCTTCCCGGCTGACCACACTGGCCCATGTATTGGGAGGGCTATATTCGACCCCAGAAGACACGCTCTCAGCTGCCTGCCCTGCCTCCTTCTGTTGACAGGACCAGCACTGGATATCTGGGGGACAAGAAAAGACAGGGAGGAAGGACAGTGGATTGGGGAAAAGGAAGGAAGAAAGGGGAGGGGGCAAAAGAGAGAAGAGAACACACCCCTCCTAAAGCTTGAAATCCTTTTTTCCATTCAGCCAAAAAGCTTCCAGCAGGCCTCAAACTATCAACAACTCCTAAAGGCCCACAGGACTCTGGGATAAGACACTACCCTTTGCTCACAGCAACGAAGTCTGACCTGGTTTGAGGTTCCCCTGGGAACCGGTTACCCAAACTCTCATACTGATAAATAGCAGGAGGGGTACTGGGGAATGGGGCATGGGCACACCTTCCTCCCGGGAACTCTGTGGCCTCCGGTGCCGCCTTTCTCATGACACATTCACCTCAGAGGCTTTCTCCAGGGCAGAAACTGGAGGTGGACGGTACCCGGACCCACCTGGATCCATACAGCTCCATTGCCTCGGGGTATGAAGACAATCAGGAAATTGAGACTCAACCCAGTTGTTCATTACGGCTCAGCTGCAAGTAAACATCAGAGCAGGTGACACTGTGACCCCTGTGTCAGGGCTAAGGTCACACACTTCAGGAATCCCTCCTATCACTCAGCCGCCGCAAGACCTACTTGCTGTGTACAAGACCCTAGGAGATAACTCCAGACCACAGCTCCACTAAAGAATAAAAATCCTGCCACTAATGCTTGTTCTGGGACACAGACAGATCTTGGAGCTGTCCCAAGCCCACAAGTACAAGCCAGGTGTAGCTCTAAGTGTGTTAGGTCATCTCATCTCCAGATACCGCTGTTGCCATTTCACACGAGGGAAAGGCAAGGCAAGACCTAGGATTTGGACCCAAGCAGCCTACCTACAGGTTCCATGATCCTCACCAGTAGGCTATCCTGCCTGTCTGGGAACCCAACTATACTCTCAGATGACACTGCCCCCAAAGTTGGGCCATATTCTGTCCTCTTCAAAGCTCTTGCTCAAGGGCCCTCCCCATAGCTTGTGACTACTGCTGCCAATCCCAGACATGCTACTGCCCGCAGGAATCATGCAGTGGGATCTCAGCTGGTAGAGCAGAAGGCTGACCCACCAGAACAAAAGCCATTCTGATGGAGGCAAACCCAGTTCCCAAAGGGCTGGGCCTACCACCTTTTGCATACTGACTGATTCTCACAGGGGATCTCTTGTGAAGCCATGAGCACTCTCCCTTGGTGCAAGAGTCAACAGAGAATGGATCATTGGACCCAATTCTTTTCCATGTACTGGCCTATTGGGTCATCACTCCCAACTCTGTGGGACCTCCAGTGGGAAATTTAGTCCCACAGTCAATAGCCTTGATTCCCACGGTCTAATCTCTGTTCCGTTCCCGAGATCCATCAGAAGCCGCCTCCCTGCGGCTACCCTCCATTTGGCAGGATATGCAGTCAGGAAAGGAGTCTTTCATATAGATCACATTTGGGACCTTCAAAGATAAGGGGACGTCCAAGCTCAGAGAATTGCCTTTGTTTTGTGTGTGTATAAACTGGAAACATTACAGAACAGGAGGACAGCAGGAGAAGACCACAGAAACAGATGCAGGAAAGAACATAGTGGAAAGATCTTTTCGCCCTCAGATCTAAGTCCCGTGCTTGCTGTGAGTCTTATTCTGGCCCCTGAGAGGACGCTGAAGCTGGCACTCAAAGGTCCCAATACACACACACACACACACACACACACACACACACACATACGCATGCAGGCACACACACACACGCATGCAGGCACACACACACACACACACACACACATACGCATGCAGGCACGCACACTAATGCAAAGCTGGGGAGGCAGAAAAACATGGAATGAGAGAAATCCCATAGACTCCAGGTACTGCCAGCTTCGGTTCTACCTTCTCCTTCTGGGGTTTTCTGCCATGTCTGTATGGCACACATCACAGAAGGCCATTCTTTCCTCCAGACACCCCTGTCACACGCAGTGCTGGAGCAGACCCCACAAGCAGCCCCAAGGGACTAAAGAGCCAGCTCAGCTGGAAAAAGTTTTCCCTGAAAACAAGGGATTGTGTTCAATCCTGGCCACCCACACAGAAGCCAGACAAGGCATCCTGCTCTTATAATCCCAATACCCAGGTAGGGGCTGAGACAGGTGAATCCTGGGGCTCACTGGCTAATCAGTTCAGTTGAGTTGGTGACCCCCCAAGGTCTCAGTGAGAGACCCTGTCTCAAAGAAAACCAAAGTGGATGGTCTCCAAGGAGAAATACTAGATGTTGTCCTCCGGCCTCCACACACACACATCCATGTCCACACACATGAACACACACAAAAGAATGGCACGAGCAGACTATGCCGTGGACCCCCTTGTCCATTGGCTGCTCAGTGGACTCAGCCAACAGGGGGTACACTGTGAAGACAAAGGGCAGATGAGTTTACACATTCGTTCCTCTGTTCTTGCTGGTGCCTTGATGATCTCAGGCAGCTTTCCCTTCCTATCACACACGTGGGCCCAGGGTTCTCAGGCCTCCTGCCTTTCCAAGCTCTTTGAGGTTGCTTCATCCCTATTACCTCCACCTTTGCATCTCTACCAAAACCAATCTTCCAATCTGAACGTGATGCCCACTTCCTGCCAGGACCCGATCGTCTCTGGAGGAAACCAATAAGTGACGAGACCATTCACTCACTGGACTCTGGCAGGTGGGTGAAGACCGGGGATGCACACTGAGGAAATCCAGACGCAACCTTGTTCTCGTGGACCTGACAGCCTAAGGAAAGGCACCCAACTGCGGAGAAAAGCTCAGAACAACAGCTCTGAAGTGCTCCAGGCAAACCCGCCGAGGTCACATGACACGGACCAGGGAAGACCGTGACTCAGCCAAGGAGGTCAAAAGGCATAAAGAGCACTGTGGTGGCCTTGTTCAGCCATCAACCGGCACATAACTCAGTGTGAAAGCTGAGGCGGGAGGACAGACGTGGGATGTAGAGACAGCAGCTGAGGACACACTGTGCCCTAACTGCTGTCCCATCCTGGAGTGGGGCTGCCGCAGGTGAGGTGCACACCCCCAAATTAGCTCTTCCTCCTAGAATCTGTGGCTGCTCTTGATGTGGGGAAAGTACTCTGCAGCTTGCCAAGTTAAGGACGTGGGTGGAAGATCTCTTGGTGAGCCCATTAGGATTAAATTGCCACACCGCCACCCTACGCAAACTCGTATGTTGAAATCCTGCCACCTGCTACTCTGAAGGTGGCCGCACACAGAATCGGCATCTTTGAAGAGGTGATTCAGTTAAAGTGGGGTCCCTGGAACGGGCCCTAATCCCTTTAACATAACTGGTGTCTTTAAAAGGGGGAAGGGTGGTGACAGACACACCAGGGAAAGTGACATGACTTCGCAAGGAGGAAACACAGCCCACAAGCCCAAGAGAGAAGCCTGGGGAGACACGACCTCATAGAAGGGTGGGGAGGGATGCTGACCCAGAAATACCCTGGAAAGGAGCCAAGGTAACCTCAGAGGCAGAGAGGTGAGTGGTACAACCTGGAAGCAGGGAGAAGTTTCTCTCCTAGAGCCTATGGGGAGGTAGGGAGCATAACTCCTCTGGCATCTTTATTTCCAGCTTCCAGAAGCATGACAGAACGCTTTGCCGTCGCAGTCCACCGTGTGTATGACCATCTAATATCACGGTGCAGGAAGATAATATACCTCTTAATTCCAAAGCACGAACTGACTCTGCACTAAGGAGCTTACACAGTCTTAGTGAATAAGGTTTAGGATGAAAGCAATTTGTTTGAATTTTCTACTACTTTCAAGAATATCAAACTTTAAAGGCTGGGGAGGTGGCTCAGGGCTTGCCTTGCAAACATGAGGACCTGAGTTCTATCTCCAGAACCCACATAAAAATGCAAGTCTTGGGCTAGAGAGCTGGCTCAGTGGTGAAGAACACGTACTGCCCTTCCAGAGGACCTGAGTCCAGCTCCCAGCACCCACACCAGACAGCTCATAACCACCTGTAACCCCAGCTCCAAAGGATCTGACACTCCTGGCTTCCACAGGCACCCTCACACATGTGTATCTACCTACACATGGATACACACATACACATAATTAAAAACAAATACATCTTTTTTAAGCCAGTAATTGGTTACTTTCTCTTGATGTGATAAAATACTATGATCAAAAGAAACTTATAGAAGAAAGTTTATCGTTGGCTGATGGCTGCAGAGGGAGACTCCACAATGAGAGGGGAGGCACGGCAGCAGCTGTCCGGAGCCAGATGCCAAGAAGTCACGTCTGCAACCACCAACAGGAAGCAGAAAGAGTGAGCTGAAAGTGGGCAAGGCTACAAGCTCTCAGAGCCCACCCCCAGAGATGCACTTCCTCCATCATGGCTGTACCCCCTCCCCATAACCTCCCAACATAGTGTACTAACTGGGAACCAAGTGTTTAAATACCTGAGCCCACTGGGGACATCGCTCACTCAAATCACTACACTGGCATGGCAGGATGCCCTTGTAATCCCAACACTGAGAAATGAGAAACACGGAGATCCTTGGCTAGCCCATTGAGACTACTTGACAAGTCCCAGGACAAAGAGAAACCCTGACTCCAAAAATAAGGTGGACAGCGCCTGAGGAGCGATACCCAAGGTTGTGCTCTGCCCTCCACATGCATGCAAACACACACATACACATGTACACATACAATACATACAAAAAGAATACCACTCCTCAGTGCTATAGGAATTTCCACAGGTGCTAGAGGCGACCTCCAAGATGCATATGGAAAACTGAGTTAACATATGTGTGAAGAATTCATTGGACATTAAAGTCATCTTGGGCACCCAGGAGAGATGGTAAGATAGTGACCCTGGGAATGGTTGTGTTTACCCCGCCCCCAAGTTTTCCTATTTCCTACAGTAAGTTTAAAGCATAATCGTGCTTGTCGATCACTACTGGCAGAGGCTGGAGGTCGTGGTCCCCTGATTCTTAGAACTGCTCGTTGGATTGCACTTATAGGTGGGAGAGGCAAAAAGAAGTCATTTGTCAAGCCCTGTAAGAGTAGGGACCCTATTTTGGATCCCAGAAAGACGGACTTCCAAATCTGGACTCAGTGCCATCACTAAGCATCTTGTGATGGCTGAAACGAGTCAGCTGTGGAGATTTTCATCAATGAGAAGGCAGCACGCAGAGGAGAACGGTACTTAAGCCACCATGTGACTGAGTCAGGTTGCCCAAAATGTATGCGCCTCTTGATAGAAAATTACAGAAATTGCTGAGCAAGGAAAACATAGAAAAGCTAACTCAGGGTTTATTTAAAAATAGCCAAGTTTCATCAGGCTGAGTGACAGTCCTGAGGACTCTGGAGCCCAGATTATCTGACCACCACCATCTGGTCCTGTGGACTCTGAAGCCCATACTGCCTGTGCCACCTGGTCCTTCTTGGTACTCCTAAGACCCATCATTGCAATTTTTCAGGAACCAGATGGCAGAGTTCCCAGCCACCAGTGAAAAAAGCAAGCACAGAGGCCCATCAGAGATGGTGACTGTGGGCCACATCTTCACTTCCTTCATCCACTCAGCATCTCTTTAGAACCAGCATCCTGGTCCCAAAAATCTCACTCCACACCCCTGTCCAAGGCAGATCCACAAAGGCCCACTGAAGACCTCACCAGCACACATCACATACCACACCACCAATGGGACATGTTCCTTTAAAATATCCTTCTGAAGCAGACCTGTGTGACGGTCACCTTCTATAGCTTGGGGAGGTGTTACACACCTGCGACTTCCGTGTATAGGAAACTGAGGCAGGAGGATCCCAAGTTCCAAGCCATCCTGGGATCCACATTGACAGCCTCACTCAAAATAATATTCGGCCATGAGTATAGACTCATCTTTCTTTCTCTATCAATTATTTATGGACCTAGCATGTTAGTTGGGGCATCTATGATTTGTGGCTACTAGCCTGAGGGACCCCTGGGAAAGATAATGGAATACAAGGAGCCTCCCTGTGGCCCTGCGCCTTGGGAACTCTTCTCCTGGGGATATGTAAACAGGTATCCACTCCTCTTTATAAGGCGCCAATGACAGACGAAAGCATGATTCCACCAAAGTCCAACCTGGGAAAACCAATGAGTTTATGGGGTTTACTTCCGGAGCATGGGGGAGGGGTTACATATAGAAGTATGGTGACCCCAGAGCATCCACACCAGAATGTCTTGCCCCAGCGTGAATGATGCCCAGATGGAGTCCCCACTTCGGTTGTCCTTTCCCAGACTTGCATCTTCTGAGGCCACAAGGCCATGTGCAGTGACATGGCGAAGGCCAGGAATCTCGTGTGGTAGCTAATGACTCTCCCCTCCCTCCTTCATCAGCAACAGTCAACAAGCCCGACCTTGGGAGATCTCTTGCAAGAAGGCATGGCTGTTCTGATGAAGACGAGGGATGCTACGTTCAGAGCATGGCTCTCTACAACACTCAATGAAGGGGAAGGGCCATGGTACAGCTTTGGGAGTTCGTATCTTCAGGGGACTGTCCTAGTTTCTGTCGCTGTAATCGACACCCTGACCCGAAGACACTTGGGAAGGAAAAGAGTTCATTTTACCTGACAGGAGAGAGTTCATCTTCAAGAAAAGCCAAGAAAGGAATACAAGCAGAAAACTGGAGGCAGGGACCGGAGGAATGCTGCTCACTGGCCTCCTCCCATTGCTTTCTTATCTTCTCTGGGCTACCTGTCAGGTGATGGTACCTCCCACGTCAATCATTAACCAAGAAAATGCCCCCACACAGGCTTGCCTACAGGCCCGAAATTCCTCGGTTGAGGTTCCCTCTTCTCAGGTGACCTTAGTTTGCGTCAATTTGAGAAAAGCTCACATGCAGAGGTATACTGAGCCCATAATTGTTATCACTAGCATGGATTCTTTCTCCGAATATCCAATGACATCTCCTGCTTTGAGGTATACTTACATCTAGTAACAAGATGACAACAGCTTTCCTCTGATTGGCATCTAAGCTAAAGTTTCTATCCTTAGTCTACAAAACTGCCTGGGATGCCTCTTAAGCATATATTGTTGATTTTCTTGGTTGACTGGACTAGATAGTCAAGTGGTTCTCAATCTGTAGGTCATGGCTCCTTTGGGGTCAAACAACTCTTTCACGGGGTCATCTAAGACTGTCAGAAAACACAGATACTTTTATTATGATTCATAACAGGAGCAAAATTACAGTTATGAAGTAGCAACAAAAGTAATTTTACCATTGGGGGGTCACCACAAAATGAGGAGCTGTATTAAAGGGTCACAGCATCAGGAAGGTTGAGGACCACTGCTGGAGTCTATGCACGCATGTGATTGTTAATAATATCTGGGCTTTAAGTCAGCCACCTATTTGTTTGCTGTTTGATGAATTGTCTCATTCTGTATATCCTATCTTTCCTTGCTTGGTTTCCATAAGCCTTATTGTAGTGATACTTTGGGTTAACAAATAAAGCTTGCCAGAAGTTCAGAGTGCAGAGCTAAGCCCCTGGAAGCCAGGCAGTGGTGGCACACATCTTTAATCCCAGGACTCAGGGGTCAGAGGCAGACAGATCTCTGTTAGTTCAAGGCCATCCTGAACTGCACAAAATTGGTCCAGTCTAGCCGGGCGGTGGTGGCGCACGCCTTTAATCCCAGCACTCGGAAGGCAGAGGCAGGCGGATCTCTGTGAGTTCGAGACCAGCCTGGTCTACAGAGCTAGTTCCAGGACAGGCTCCAAAGCCACAGAGAAACCCTGTCTCGAAAACCCAAAAAAAAAAAAAATTGGTCCAGTCTAAAAGAAAAACAGAGCTCACATAAAGGTGATCTCAACATTTGGGATCACAGGGCTTTAATCCCAACATTAGGGAGGTGGAGACAGGAGTGATGTGGCTGGGTAGAAAAAGAGAAATAAAAGGTGGGAGGAGACAGGAGTGATGTGGCTGGGTAGAAAAAGAGAAATAAAAGGTGGGAGGAGACAGGAGCTCAGTGCAGACTGAGGATGCAGTCTAGGGATGCAGTCTGAGGACAGGATTGCCTGATAGGGAACCTCCTTCAGCCAATGGCCTTTGAGAGGCTGGACCAGGTTGGGCGTGGCCTTGGGTATCAAAAAGGTGCACTGCCCTCAACTGACATTCTCTCTCTCCTCTCTTACATGGATGCTGGGTTCGGTTCCTGTTCCCCATTTGTACAGAGAGCTGTGATCTGCGTGTTCCCCCTAAATGAAGAACCCCTTTATTATACTCAATTCTGAGCTATGAGAGATTATTTTATTCGTCTTCACCTTCAATCGCCTTTTTGGTCTGAGCATTGGTAGAGGTAAGAACTCTAGTGGCTGGCTGCGCTGCTTCTCTGGTCCCTCAGCTTTCACCCGCTGATAGCTGACTCTGAGTTTTTATTACTAAGAACAATTAGAACTTGTGCCACACCTTCTGGTGATCCCTCTGCAGCTACAAAGCTTCCACCCTTCTAAGAGTTGTCATCACAGAGAAAATGGCATGCATCCTAGCATATTAAAGTCTAATAAAATTATTAGTTTTACTGTTTTGCAAACAACTTAAGGAATTTACAACACTCATTCCCTTTACCTCAAGCTTCCTCTTTTAATTTCACATATATTTTAGTTAGTTTTAACTTTTAATTTATTTAGAGAGTGTGTGAGGGGGTAGGGAGGTATCATAGGGGAGCCCTAATTTTCTCATCAATAAAATGGAAATAAAAATTAGCGTCTGTCTATGGCAATGACATGATCATTCATGGACTTAATATGCTCAAGGAGCTGGAAACGACGCTTCAGAGGTTCATGAAGGCACAGGTGTCAATGTCCTCTCATGCGGATGAATCATTCGATGTAGAACGAAAGCTGTGTCCTTTTGTATGACTGGCAGGTCCAGCAATTGGAAACTCTACTCATAAGCTCTCTGATCCCTAGCTTTGGCCTTTAACAGCTCAGTCAAAGCCATTTATAAGAGTTGGGTGCTGGAAAGATGACTCAGTGGTTAAGAGTGCATTCAGCTCTTGCAAAGGACTAGAGCTTGGCTCCCAGCACCCACAACAGGCAGCTTCAACCACCTGTAACTCCAGCTCCAAGGGACCCAATGCCCTCTTTTGACCTCCAGACACTTGCACACACTCATGTGCACAGACACTCTCTCTCTCTCTCTCTCTCTCTCTCTCTCTCTCTCTCTCACACACACACACACACAGAGAGAGAGAGAGAGAGAGAGAGAGAGAGAGAGAGAGAGAGAGAGAGAGAGAGAGAATAAAAATATAAATACATCTTCCCTTTAAAAGAGTTGACACTAACCTTCCAGAACCAATACACTTACTAAATGGGCAAACCCGGGGACCCTGGCCCAGGGTTTTGGTTATATGTGCACTGGCTCTTCTCTGGTAAGAGACCTCAGAACACTTGAGTGAGATAGATTCCTTCTGGTTTAAGTTCCCCCATCTCTAACATGTTAAGCCCCAACTCAACACCTCCCAAGAAAGACACACATCAACTGTGCACACACACACACACACACACACATGCATTTGTCAGCACGCACACCCCTGTGGTAGGAAACCGCTAGCAGCTGCCCAAGAGATGATAGATGCAGTTCAACCCCACCCCCACCTCAGCCAGCCTTTGCCACCCCAACAATGCAGAGCCCCTAAAAACACATTAGAGAACCTTGCTGCTGTTGAGAGAAAGAGTTGCTCATTTGTGTTTACAACTTATACACCCAGTCATAGCTGTGTGCTTAGACCATTACATTCATTCACACAAATACAGTGCCTGCTTCTGTTTTGCTGAAACTAACCATTCCCTGAGATTTCACAATTCACTAGCATTAATTGGCAAAATTAAATTCTTCCAGCATGAATGGAGACAAATGACTCTCATTATTTAATCAGCAGAGGACCAAGGGCTCTGCACGCAGATGCTATGACCACAGGGGTTTGCCGGGACATGCAGGAGCTGCTTCTTGCTTCGTTCAAGTGCAGACAAATAAGACAAGATTGGCAGGCACTGGTGGCAAATAGCCTACGGGTTACCTTGGCTGGCCAAGACAGAGCCCAGCTCAGGGCCCCCTAAGTATGGTGTTTTGCTTTTTGCTGTTGCTGTTGTTGCTGCTGTTGTTTGGGTATTTTGGGTGCAGATTTCTAACACATGACTGAGAAGACATAATGGGATGGCCAGTGACATAGAGGTGTCTGAATCCCAGTACTCCTTTCCTCTAGATATCACATCCAGAAAATTCCTATGAAACACACAAAGCACAGGCTAAACATTACCAACTATTATAGTGTTGATATGAAGTGTCGTTCAGAAGGCTTTGCTTCTTAACTGGTGGCACCATCTGAGAAAGTTCTAGAACTAAGACATGGGGCTTACGTAGGAATGAGTCAGATAGGGCATGTTCTTGAGAGTTGTATCGTATCCCAGGTCTCTTTCTTTTTCTGTCTCTCCCCCATCTCCCTCTTTGCTTCCCACCCTTTGTGGGCTGTACAGTCCCACTGTCCTCACGTTCTGACTCACTGTGGCCCAGACTCAACACAGCCAAGGACTGTGGACTGAGCTCTCTGGAACTGCAAATGGAAATCAATCCTTCCTCAAGTTGTTTATGCCAGGCGTTTTGTCTCAGCAACAAAAACCCCAATACACAGTTTGATAAGCCTGTCTCCCAACTCCGCGCCTTGGGTCTGTGGGGACTAGGCTGTGTCTAGACACTTGCCACATACTAAGTACTCAGTAAGAGAAGGGGCAGGAGAAAGACAGGGAGGCAAAGCAACCACTTCAGCCTATCCCACCTGATCAAGCAGCCAATGCTGCAAGGATGCTGTAAGGCAATGCACAGGACCAATGGCCTACAGGAGACACTCAGGTTCTTCTGTGGGTGAGCAGATTGGCTGCCATGCTGCTGTGGCTCGGTTCTGGAGATGGGGTCAGGCCTATTGTGTGGAGAAGCAGGCTCCTGGGCAATCTCTTTCTACAGCAGGTAGCAGGAAAGTGAACTCCAAGATAAACCACCCCAGCATGTTTAAGGCTTCTAAACCACAAGCGTGCACGCGCACACACGCACACACACACACACACTCACACACACACACACTCTGAGCCAAGTCATAGGACCAAGTACAACATCAAGTGGGGGAGGGAAGGGACTTTTCCCTCTGCCCCATAGAGATGCGCCTTTAAGTGTGTGTGCCTCAGACACATGGGTGGAGTAAAGAGAAGATGGCAGAGGGAAAGGCTAAGAGCCAGATTCAAAAGCCAGGCTACCTGACTGCACCTCACTAAGATTGTGAGCTTGGGGAAGAGACTCAAAGGTCCAGTGCCTTGGGTTCACTACCTGTCAAATGGACCTAAGAATAGCAACTGAGAGTTATAGAAGGATGGATGGAGAGGAAGGAGAGGATAGCTGATAATAGAGGGATAGATTGATTGATAAACAGTCAGATGGATGGTAGATAGATGAATAGGTGAATATAGGTGAATGGATAGATGATAGATAGATAGATAGATAGATAGATAGATAGATAGATAGAGTGATAGATAGAGTGATAGATAGATAGAGTGATAGATAGATAGAGTGATAGATAGATAGAGTGATAGATAGATAGAGTGATAGATAGATAGAGTGATAGATAGATAGAGTGATAGATAGATAGAGTGATAGATAGATAGAGTGATAGATAGATAGAGTGATAGATAGATAGAGTGATAGATAGATAGAGTGATAGATAGATAGATAGATAGATAGATAGATAGATAGATAGATAGATAGATAGATAGATAGAGTGATAGGTGGATAGGTAAATGATAAATTGATGGATGAGTAAATAGATTATAGATAGATGATAGATAGATAGATAGATAGATAGATAGATAGATAGATAGATAGATAGATGATGGATAGGTTAACGGATGGATGGATGATAGCTATATGGATAGATGATGGATGGACAGATAGATGAATGGATAGATAAATATCAAATAGATAATAGACAATGGATGGATATATACATAATAGATGGGTAGATTAGATAGATTGTTGATGAATAATTTAGATTACATAGATAGATGATAATGATTGACTGAAACAGACAGATATCTCCTAGTTGCTTGTCTCCCCTTGAGTTTCTTCCAGAAAACTCCAGATGCTTCCCAGCCCCCAGCCTCACCTACCCGCACCCCACGAGGCCAGATTCTTCCCAACTGGTCCACATCCCTCGTCTTATTCATACAATCCTTTTATGAGCCCCTGGTGCAGCTGCAGCTGCAGTGGTCACTCCAATTCCCTTGAACGTCAGGCTCTCCTTCGGCACTACAGCCCCAGGCTGACATTGTGCCCATGAATAGGGCGTCTCCGTGACGGATGGCTGCAGGCCTGAGCTGCAGCATGCTGCCTGGACTATCCATCTCCCCCTAGGAGCCAGAGGACAGCCATGAAGATAAAGGGCACACTGTGGGAGTCTCAGGCACGCCACAGTTCCCACGTGGGCCTCAGCTGCAGCTGAGCTCCCTTCCAGACTGAATCCAGACAAAGCCTTGCAGTCATACGTGACCAGTGCCACAGCCTGGTCCAACGGGCCAGCCCCACAGAAAACTCAAGCTCAGATGGCTGATCCTGTCATTGCTGGACTGCCTCTGAAAGGTCAAGTCAACTTAACTGAAGCATGATTAATAAAAAACTCTGGGTCAGAAATTGGGGTTCAATCTGAAGATCCAAAAAGCAAAACAGCCAATCAATGTGACATCAATGTGAAATGGTGATCCTGCCTCCTGGAATCTCAGAAGGAGGCTATGTCTCAGAACTGTCTCTCCCCGTCTTATATTCCTCTCTAGGGCTGGGGTTAAAGGTGTGCACCACCGTCATTCAAGGGATGCACCGCCCAGTTTCTATGACAACTGGTGTGGCTACTGAGATTAAAGGTGTGTGTCACCATAATCTGGTCTGTAAGGCTGGCCAGTGGGACTGTTTTACTCTCAGATCTTCAGGCAGTCTTTATTAAGATACAGTTGAAATGCCACTACAGTTAACAAACACATAAATGAATTTTCAGGACAACCTGAGGTCAGTTTGGAGAATGAAAGGAGTGAGAATCCATACTTGGAGAGCCCTTTGCCCAGCAGCAGAGCAGAGAAATACATGAAAGACCAGAGTATGGTGTCTAGTTTACCTTAGAGTCCCCCACCTGGAACATCACGCACCCACCCCCACAATACACAGAGCCCCCACCATTGCCCTCACACAGAACCTTGATAAATGGATATCATATTCATGTTTATATCTAGACATATTATCATATGTCTATAATCCCAGCACTCAGGAGGCAGAGGCTGGAGCAGCAAAAGTTTCCCTCAAGCCTAGCCTGCATAACAAGACTCTGTTTCAGAAAAAAATAAAAACAATTTACTTTTCATATTTTCTTATGTGAGTCACACACTGCAAACCATTTTGTTCCAGGCATAACGAATTTCTAAACTCCACTTCCAATTATATCCAATTATAATTTGTAGTCACAAATCAGGGAGGGGGCTAGGGAGATGACAGCTCACTGGGTGAAGTTACAGATTCAAGGAGATGAAATCCAGAGTGCCTGGTGCTTATTGGATCTTCAGAGAAAGTTGTGGCTATCACCGACATTGATGTTACCGTGGACACCATCCACGATCCAATAATACCGAGTTCAAGGAAGTGACAGAATGGACTCGCCCCATGTTGGCCCGTGCAATGGGGAAGCCCTTTACGGAAAAACACATACATTGTGCTAGCTCAGTGTGTCCCCAGACTGCATGCAGAAGTCTGATCTTTGTGCAGACTGAGCAGAGGGGCCTCTCTTGACTCCCCCCCCCCCCCCCACACACACACACCCTGGTTCCTTTGTATGTGCAGCTCACTAGGTCAAGGCTAAGTTGAGGCTCTGAACACTTATATGGATGGGATGGAACCAATCAGGAATCTAAGCTCTCTCATACCCCTGGCACCTTGATACCCTGCCAGCTCATTCCCACTGCAGTGCCTTTGCCGGTGTGCTGGGATGCCCACAACCCTACATCTCTGTATGCAAATGATTTGCTTTTCCTTTCTCATCAACATGAACCCCGTGAGGGCAGGGACCATCTCGGCTTTGTGCTCACTCTGTCCCCATTCCTAGAATGTACATGGCTCAAAACTGAAGAGCCCAGAGCCAGGGGGAACAAAAAGATGGAAAAGTTGACATTTGAACCTACATGCACCCAAAACAGTCTGGGGCTTGGTAATACAGACCCCTGAACACCTATGCATAAGCCAGCTGGGCAGGATCTGGAATCATCCAGAAGACAAACCTCTGGGCACGTTTGAGGAATTTTTAGTAGGGCTAACTAAGGAGGGAGGGTCTGCCTGAAATGTGGGTGGTGCCATTCCCTAGGCTGGTGTCTTAAAGCGAATGAAAGGGAGAGAGGCACCTGAACACCAGTGCTCACTCCTCTCTGATTCCTGATTGCAGGTGTTGTGTGACCAGTCACCTGAGACTCCTGCCACCACACCTTCCCACCGGGAGACCCTGTGCCCTTGCTGCGATCTTTGAAGAAACCTTTCTGTCCTTTTAGGTACCTTCCGTCAGATGTTTTGCTGCAACAATGAGACCACACTGGCTTTCTGAGTGGATCTGCAGAACAGCCTGACCCTGCCTGAAAACAGCTCCCGTGCTTCTGTGACCCCTTCACAACCCATCACCCTCAGCTATGTCCTACACAGAACGGTCTCTAGGCTGGCTGTAAGGTCCCTAGGTGACCCTTCAGCTCCCCAGGGTCCTTCTCCAATCAATCAGGACTGGATTCCTCATAAGAAAGGTGGCCAGACCATCCCACGGGTCCATGAGTCTCAGCACCTTGACATTATACTTCTATTATCAAAGCCCATGGCCGTACCAGGCTTGATTAGCAAAGCTATCGGAAAAGAACACAAAATCCAATCAACACAGAGAAATAATCTTCCATAAACACAAAGCCTCTCTTCAGCAGTGCAAGACTATACATCAGAGGCAGGTCCCACATACAGGACTTCTCAGGAAACAATGGGTTAGAAGGCCCAAGCTTTACTTAAGCAACTTTAAAACCAATGTATATTTAAAATATATTATTTTGCAGAGGTTTTTTTTTCTCCTTTAAGCAAAACAACAATATTAACCTTTGGAATGGAGCGGATTTTTTTAGATGATTAATGTTTTTCATCTCCCTAGCTATTCCCTTTGAAGCCCTAACTTAGAAAAATAGCAAATGAAGGGGACACTATTTGAACTGTCACCTCAATATTAAATACACTCCGTCACTCTAGCCAGTGCTCTGTCACCTTAAGAGACTGATTCGTGCTTGGGAAAATTTACAATCATTTATTGCGGACATGTACTAGAGTTCCCGAGAGATGAACCCTTAAAATGAAGATAAATCTTTGGCTCTCATTTTCAGATCTGGGTTAGTTCTCGTTAATAATGAGGACCTGTCTGTGATACTTTAATCAGGATCCAGGGTCATTTCCCTCACCCGCACACATCTCTGTGCTGAAGGGGCTTGAAACAGGAAAGTAGCCGGGAGATGGAAAAGAGAGCCAAGAGACCCAGAAGTCCCAGGGGCTTAGACACTGCTTCCTTCTTAGGATAACACTGAGTTGGACCATTCCAGACTGAGAAAGGAAAATCCCCGTCACACAGGCCAGGATGCCACCAGACTAAAAGCCAGTGGCCCTGTTCTTCAAGTGACTGTCCAACTAAGGAAGATAGCCAAGCTAGTGTGTCACTGTCCTGTGCTCAAGCTGCTTGAGAAACTTGATGTCCTAGAGAACTAAGGGCAGACGAAGGTGCACAAGGAATGAGAGGAAGCAGGTCCCAACCCAGTGTGTGGGAGACTCTTTCTGAGAAGCGACCGGAACCTCATTTTAATGCTGAGTAAAATCTGGGGGGCAGCTAGACTCTTTAAAGGACTAGAGAGATGGGTGAGGTAGAGTGCCTGCCCTGGAAGCATGAAGGCCTGAACCGGAGTTGCATTCCCTGGGGGTCACATAAAAAAGCCAGGTGTGGCAATGCATGCTGGGAAGCCCTGGACTGGGGAGGCCGAGATGGAAGGATCCCTGGAGCTTGCTGGCCAGTCATTCAACCTCCATTAGTGAATTCCCAGCATTGCTCTCTCCTGAACTGTCGCCAACCCCAAACCCTCAGAAACAGACCTTGTCTCCAAACAATAACGAAACCAATAAAGTGGAAAGCGGTTGTAGAAGAGCCTTGACCTTCACATGCACACAACTACACACTCCTGCACACACACACACACACACACACACACACACACATAGAACAAGACTCTTCAAACAGAAAAATGAAAGTGAGGAAGACCATGGTGGAAATCAAACCGGTCATCCTCCCCACACTCTGCCTCAGCCCCTGTCAAATCTCAACCATCTTGGCCAACTACTCCCCCACACTCGGGGTATCCCTCAAATCCAGAATCAACTCCTGTGCCTTTTCTCCACAAAAACCCACTCCCCTCTTGTTAACTCTTACCTGTATACAATCTCTCAGAAATACTATGGGCATTACATTCTTTTTCAAGACAGGGTTTCTCTGTGTGGCTCTGGCTGTCCTAGAACTTGTTCTGTAGACTAGGCGGGCCTCAAACTCACAGAGATCTGCTTTCCTCTGCCTCCCTGAATGCTGGGATTAAAAGTGTGATCATCTCAGCCAGCAGTCTCGAGGCTGTTCTGGATGTAAAACTCTGAGGAAACTCCAACATAGGTCCTCTGAAATGTTGAGTCATCTGGGCCATCCACTCCTATCAGAGATTTTTCAGAGGCTCTTCCTTAATCAAACCTTATTTTTCTTAACCCAGAATGAATCCACAACCTCTCATTTCCTGTGGAAACAAAAACAAAACCTCTTATCCAAAGTAACATATCTTTTGACTTAAATTTTGAAGTCAAGGCATTTTCAATATATGTGTGTGTATGTGTGTGTGTGTGTGTGTGTGTGTGTGTGTGTGTGTGTTACATTAATCCAGCAGCATTTATAATCAAATATCTTTTAGCAACTGTTGCTAAATTCAAAGACAACACAATAACATACACTATCCAGATTCTCTGTGTCGTTTCCATCTTTACGTGGCTGTATTTTAAACTCTATTTTATTTTTATTTTTAATTTTTTTGAGACAGAGTTTCTCTGTATATCTTTGGCTGTCCTTGAACTCACTCTGTAGACCAGGCTGTCCTTGAACTCACAAAGATCCACCTGTCTCTGCCTCCCAAGTGCTGGGTTAAAGGTGTGCGCCACCACACCCAGCTACTCTTGTTTTGTTTTTTTTTTTTTAGGACTTTATCATTTCTTTTCTTTTCCAAGCCTGCATGTATTCTTAAATACACTGTAAACTGTTTAGAGGGGTTTTTTTGTCTGAATCTATCTTTATTATATATCTTTCTTTTTCTGACCACATGAGTCTTTAATTTGCTAAGCGATACGGCTAGTATTAAAGCCGTGGATTTGACGGCTGTATCCACCCCATTCCTTAGCTTTCTGAGAGTCTAGCTTCATTGCAGGGGTACCAGCAGGAGCCATGTTTATTGCCACAATCTATGGAGTTTCAAGGTCCCTGCCACCACCAACAAGCATGTTGTCGCTATTCATAAACACCGTTCAAGTGCTAGGTGGTGAGGCCTCTTAAAAGAGCTGCAAGGTTTTTGCAGCTAAAGCTGAGTCAGGAAGCTTCTCTTAAATGAGACCCACTTGCTTCTAGGAAACAGAGTCCACCTGAGAAAATGTTGCTACCAAGAAGCTGTGCTTAACTCTGTTCTTTTTGTGTCTAGAATTCCTTCCCAAACTCTCTCACATTTTAAGTGGATTTAGTTGTCAACATTGGTGCCATTTTGTTGACAGAAGTTTCTGTCCCACCCAGTCTTACAGTCATTCAGTCCCAAAGAAAGACACAGAGGTCTACATTAATTATAAACTGGTTGGCCTATTAGCTCAAGATTCTTATTAACTCTTACATCTTAAAGTAACCTATAATTCTTGTCTGTGTTAACCGCATGGCTTGGTATCTTTTATCAGTGAAGCATTCTCATCTTGCTTCCTCTTGGTCTGGGTAACAACTGCAGACTGAGCCTTTCCTCTTCCCAGAATTCTCCTGTTCTGGTTGCCCCGCCTATAGTTCCTGCCTGGCTACTGGCCAATCAGCATTTTATTAAGCCAATGCAAGTGACAAATCTTTGCAGGGCATAAAATCATTGTCCCACAGAATTCTACAACTTATAAACACATTCAGTAATGTAGCAAAATATAAGATTAACTCAAAAAAATCAGTAGCCTTCCTTTACACAGATGATAAATGGGTTGAGAAAGAGAAACATCACCCTTCATAATAGTCACAAATTACAAAATATCTTGGAGTAACTCTAACCAAACAAATAGAAGACCTGTATGACAAGAACTTTAAATCTTTGAAGAAAGAAATTGAAGGAGACACCAGAAAATGGAAAGATCTCTCATGTTTCATGTTCATTTTAACATAGTAAAAATGGCAATCTCACCAAAAGCAATCTACAGAGTCAAGGCAATGCCCATCAAAATCCCAGTAAAATTCTTCACAGAATACTCAACTTCATACAGAAAAACAAAACAAAAAAAAAAAAACAGAATAGCCAAAGCAATCCTGTACAATAAAGGAACATCTGGAGGCATCACCATCCCTGACTTCAAACTCTACTACAGAGCTACAGTACTGAAAACAGTCTGCTATTCACATAAAAACAAATAGGAGGGCCTAAATCAAAGACCCAGATATCAATCCACATACCTATGAACACCTGATTTTTGACAAAGAAACAAAAAATATAAAATGGAAAAAGAAAGCATATTCAACAAATGGTGTTGGTATAACTGGATATCAACATGTAGAAAAATGGAAATAGATCCATATCTATTGCCATGTACAAAACTCAAGTCCAAACGGATCAAAGACCTCAACATAAAACTAACCACACTGAACCTCATAGAAGAGAATGTGAAAAGTACACTTGAATGCATTGACACACGAGATCACTTCCTAAATATAACCCCAGTAGCACAGACACTGAGAGAAACAATTAAAAAATGGGACCTCCTAAAACTGAGATACTTCTGTAAAGCAAAGAATATAGTCAACAAGACAAAATGGCAGCCTGCAGAATGGAAAAAGATCTTCACCAATCCCACGTCAGACACAGGGCTGATCCCCAAAATATACAAAGAACTCAAGAAATTGGTCATCAAGTAAAAAATGGGGTACAGACTGAAACACAGAACTCTCAACAGATGAATATAAAATGGCTAAAAAAACACTTAAGGAAATGTTCAACATCCTTAGTCATCAGAGAAATACAAATCAAAACAATTCTGAGATTCCATTTTACAAACATGTAAGAATGACCAAGATCAAAAACACTAATGATAACTTATGCTGGAAAGGATGTGGGGTACAGGGAACACTCCTGCATTGCTAGTGGGAGTGTAAGCTGGTATAGCTGCTTTGGATTTCAGTAGGGCAATTTCTCAGAAAATTAGGAAACAACCTTTCTCAAGACCCAGTAATACCACTTTTGGGTATATATCCAAAGGATGCTCAATTGTGCCACAAGGACATGTGCTCAACTATGTTCATAGCAGCTTTGTTTGTCATAGCCAGAACCTGGAAACAACCTAAATGCCCCTCAGCCAAAGAATAGATAAGGAAAATGTGGTACATTTGCACAATGGAGTACTACACCGCAGAAAAAAATACTGACATCTTGAAATTTGCAGGCAAATGGATGGATCTAGAAAGCATCATATTGAGTGAGGCAACCCAGACTCTGAAAGACAAATATCATATGTACTCACTCATAAGTGGCTTTTAGACATAAAGCAAAAAAAAAAAAATGCAGCCTACAGTTCACAATCCCAGAGAACCTAGACAACAAAGAGTATCCTAAGAGAGACATACATGGATCTAATGTACATAGGAAGTAGAAAAAGGTAAAATCTTCTAAGTAAATTAGGAGTTTGGGGCCATGGGAGAGGGGAGGCGAAGGGATGGGGAAAGCCTTGTTAACCAATAATCTTTAAGAGGTGGGTCTTAGTTAAGGCATGGCTTCACTGGGACCCAGGTAAAAAGGTGTGCACCTCCCTGTGTGCCCTCTCTGCGCCTTTTCCCACAGGACATTGCTGTGCTTGGATTTCTCATTTCCTGTTTCCTGAGTTTTCCCCTTATAATAAATAAAATATAATTGTTTTATCCTTAACTAGCTTGGTTATTTCCACAGAGGAGAAGGGAGAGGAAGGGACAGGAGTGGAGAAAAATATATAGCTCAATAAAAACAACTTAAAAAAAATTTTTTTAAATGCCTCATAAACGTGGACACACACCAATCTGATCTTGGCAATTCCTCAAATGAATCTCCTCTATCCCGGTCAGTAGGTTTGTGTCAAGTTGAGCAGTTGCTAGAGTCTAAGTCCTGGGTATCTCCTAAGTGCTGGCCAATGCTCAAGGCACTAAACTGCCGAAGTGAAATGGCAACCAGTATGTAAAACCATGCCAAAGATGCCAGACTTCCGCGGAGACCTCAAGTCTTGGCATGAGCCCCTGCTGCTGACTCTAGAGGATAGAAGCCAGCCCCAGCCAGACAGGGTGTCCTCAAGCCAGGTGCCACACACTGCCTCCTCAGCTCCCGGTGCTGTGACTTGCTGAGTCACTGCTTCTCAAGGTGACGAATGACTTTGGAGCTGTAAATCCGGGAGGAAGAAGTGGTCCCAGGCTCTGCTCTGCGCAGACTCCCATCTGTCCAACTCAGGACAGTAGGAGCAGACACTCAGAGCTCAGCCCAGCAAGCAGCCCTGCTAGACAGTAAGGAGACGCCTCTCAAATAACGCCTTCCCTGGGAGGCAGGTGTGGGGCACTGAGCTACTGGTATTTGCGAGCCACCCAGCCAGGAACCCAAACACGGTGTGGTGGTTTGAATGAGAAGCCCCCCCCCCCATAGGCTCATATGTTAATTAGCAGAACTGCTTGGAAAGGAGTGGGTGTGGTCTTATTAGAGTAGGTGTTGCTTGTTGAAAGAGATGTGTCACTGGGGGTGGGCATTGAGGTTTTAAAAGCACACTAGGCCCAGTCTGTTCATCTGTTTGTCTCTATCCATCTGTCTGTCTGCCATGACATGCAGATCATATAAGCTTACAGCTACTGCTAGAGCACCATGCCTGTCTACCTGCCGCCATGATCCCTGCCATGATGGTCATGGACTAACCCTCCGAAACCAGCCCCCAATTAAATGCTTCCTTTTGTAACTTACCTTGGTCATGATGTCTTCTCACAGTGATAGAAAACTAAGACACTTTGATCTCCTGCAAAAGCAGCAAGGGCTTTTAACTGCTAAGCTATCTCTCTAGCCATTCCCAACTTATTTTTTGAGACTATGCAAAGGCAAGTCAACAAAAGAAAATCTACTTTTCTGATCAATGACACTGGGATAAGGAGCACCTACAGAAATGATTCCAATGGAAAAGAGGACATGGGGCTCCTCCAGAGGACCTGAGTCTGATTCCTAGCACCCATGTCAGGTGGCTCACAATTACCTTAGCTCAAGCTCTGGGGAGTCAATGCCTCTAGCCTCCATGAGCACCTATACTCATGTGCGTAGACACACACATAATACAAAAAAATAATATAAATTTTTTTTAAAAAAAAAAAGAATGAATCTCACAGTCAGTGCTTCCAAAATAGGCAAAACTCCACTGTGAGGGAAGAGGTCAGGGCAGAGTCTGTTTGGGGAAATCTGGGTATAGAGAACAAAAGGAAGTAGAAGGATGCCCCACAGAGTGCCAGCCTCAGTGAATGGATTGGATCTGCACAGGCATAGGCCTGTGAGGACTCAATGAATGCTAGCTGTAGCCTACACCACAGTTCAGTTTAAAGTTCTCGTTCCCATGTCCCCTGCGTAGATAAAGATCACTTCCTGAGCATCTACTTGGCATGGACAGAACACACACACACACACAAAAAATGCCTGATCACCATCTTATTCCTAAAGGGGAAGAAACTTTGAGCACCAAAGGGTCCCCCAAAGAAAAGGGGTCAATTAAATTGAGTGGCTGTATTCATCCCCACGGAAGAGTTTTAAATGAGGCTTTTAAAACCATCTAGACAACTCCAACTCCTCAGTTCTCATCTCCAGCCCTGGCTCCTTTCTCACCACCTCTGGCAGGTCTAACTGAAGCCTTAGCCTGAGCTCTTCCACCTTGTACCCCAGGTGCTTCCTACCCATAGCTTCCCACCCCCTCTCCTCCAAAGACTTGCACCATTCTGCACCATTCATGCACATTTTAATTTTGGTGAAGATGGCCCCCTGGATGCTTAGTGGGCTTTCAGGGCCTCAGAGCAGCATTCTGAGTTCAGGGTGGCACGGCTGAGACCACAGGAGGGTGAATCGAGGCTTCTCAGTGCAAGGGGCTCCACTGCCCCTTTCCAGCAAGACTGGCAAATACCTTGTTGTGGTGGATTGAATAGAGATGGCCCCCATAGGCTCATAGATTCCAATTGCTCACCACGGGGTGGTACTATTAGGAGGAATGGCCTTGTTGGAGGAAATGTGTGGCTGGGTTTGGGCTCTGAGGTTCCAAATGCTTAAGCCAGGTCCCTGGCTGCCGGTCTTATCTCTCTCTCTCTCTCTCTCTCTCTCTCTCTCTCTCTCTCTCTCTCTCTCCCTCCCTCCCTCCCTCCCTCCCTCTTTCTCTCTCCCCTGCTGCCTGCTAATCCAGGAACTCTCAGCTCCTCTTCCAGTACCAGGTCTACCTGAGAAACACCACACTTCCTGCCATGACCATACTGGACTAAACCTCTGAACTAGCTAGCCCCAGTTGACTATTTCCTTTATAAGAGTTTCCATGCCCATGGTGTCTCTTCACAGCAAGAGAAACCCTAAGGTTCCTGTTCGTACTGGTATTTGGTCCCCATTTCCAGAGGAAGTGGCACACTAAGACCTGGCAGCTCCTTCAAGTTTGCTGTAAATGCTGGTGCATGGCTTCTCAAGCCCTTGGCAGCATTGAAAGCCCCAGGGGTAGGGTGGGGGTGAGGGATGGGTATTGTTGAAACATGGAGTTCAGGACCTCATCCCAGGAGTTTCTGACCCAAAAAGCACACCTCCAAAATATGCATCTCTAACAAACTTCTGAGGATGACTTGCTTGAGACCCACATTGAAAACCATCACAGTTCAGTGATTCTCTAGACACCTAAAGTAGGAGCCACTCAAGGTTCTTGTTCTCTCTCTCTCTCTCTCTCTCTCTCTCTCTCTCTCTTTCTCTCTCTCTCTGTGTGTGTGTGTGTGTGTGTGTGTGTGCACGCACATGTGTATGAGCACATGTGTGCATGTTTGCATGCAGTTGCATATACACATGTGTAGGCAGTCTATGGAGGCCGGAGAGCAATGTCTGGCATCTTCTGAAAAACCACTTTCCACCATCTTTTAAGACAGGCTCTCTCACAGATTTTAAGTTGCAGATATAAGAGCATCGTGGACCCTACCAGGTGATGGGATACACGTACTCAAAATGCTTGTCTCTGGTCTTCTAAGAGGCATGTACAGCAGAAGGAAGATCTCAGCGCGGGGAAAATTGGTATAGATGAGAGAACAGGGGCACCCTACCTGGAAACATCAGAAAGCAGGAGCCTCACTCCTTCCCAGCCTTAGAAATTGCGGGTGTGAAGCCCTGTTTAAAGGGCACCCCTCTAGTCAGCCTCTTGATGCAGAGATGGCTGAAGACCACTATCTGGGCTTAATGGGGTCTCTCCATGCCTCAATCTCAGTAGCAGGTTCATGAAGTCAGCCCAGAATACAGGGTATCAGGGCTGCTCTGGGCTGCTCAGGTCTGCCTCGGGGCTCTCCAGCACTCCCATCCCTGCAGCTTGCCAGCATGAGTTCTAACTCAGACCTCCTCCCCTCAGAAAGGCTTCATAGCCCCACTGCTAACAGCCCATTCCTTAAGCATCAGCCAAGAAAGACAGTATCATCCTAGATGAGCCCAAGTACCAAATATTGATGGGCAGAGTCTCTAAAACATCCTTGTTGAAACTGACATAGCAGATCAAAAGGGATTGGGAAAACAGGTCTAAAATATTTACCACTCCCCACCCTCCAACACTATACTCCAGCTCTCTCCTCCATCTGGGAAGGAGAGAGCTCTACACTCCCCCACCCTCCTGTGTTCATCATCCCAGAGTCACTGTCCCATGACTGAAGTCACCTCTGGGGTCACTGGACCACCTTCTTGCAGACACACTGAAAGTAGGCAGTAACTATCTATCTCTTCTACTTGCAAACACAAGGACCCGAGTTCAACCCCCCCAGAGCCCACATTTAAAAAAATGAAACGGTACAATGGTGACCAAGACGAGGCAGACAGGGGGGTCCCGTGGGGCTCACTGGCCAGTCCATGAGTCTACTAGGTGAACTCCAGGCAGCAAGAGACTCTGTCTCAAAAGCAAAGTAGATGATGCCGGAGGAACAAGTCATGTCGAGGTCTGGTTTCTGTGCATAGGTGCATAGCATACACATGTGTACCTGCACACACCAGAGCACATTCATAAGCACACATTCATAAAGAGTCAGTTCAATCAAATAGCGTCCCAGCCAATCCCACAGCTCAAGACTAGATACTGGGGTTATGAGGCTCTAGGATCAAGAGATTGTGCATCCACTGGGAATCTTAGACAAGGCACATTGCAGAGCTTAGGATGCACCTACATATACTCACTGGATCAGACAGGAAGAAATGGATGCTACAAGCCCGCCAACTCCATCCTCCTCACAAACCAAATCTGTCTAGAGCATCCTCATATTTTCTCTTTCATCTTCAAAACAACATTTTCTTTCTGTCCTCTCCAGTTTCCCAAGTCCTCAGCTGTAGTAAGGAGGGGGCCACTTGTTGGTTCCTGACCCCCAAATAACCACACAGATACTGTATTAATTAAATCACTGCTTGTCCCATTAGCTCTAGCTTCTTATTGGCTAACTTTTACATCTGAATTTAACCCATTTCTAGTAATCTGTGTATTGCCACATGGCTGTGGCTTACCTGGTAAAGATCTATCCCACTCCAGCAGGTTCCATGGCTTCTCTCTGACCCTGCCTCTTTCCTCCCAGCATTCACTTTAGTTTTCCCCCACAAGTGTGTGCTCATATGTGTAGAGGTCAAAGGTCAATGTCATGTTTTCCTCATTTGCTCTCCACATTATTTTTTGAGACAGGATGTCTTAGTTTTCTTTCTATTGCTGTGATAAAATGTCATGATCAAAAGCAAGCTGGAGAAGAAATGGTTTATTTCATCTCATGTATCCACACCACAGTCCATCATCAAAGAAAGCCATGGCCGGAACTCAAGGCAGGAACCTGCAGGTGCAACTCAAGCAAAGACCGTGCAGTAATACCACTTACTGGCTTGCTCCCTGTGGCTTGCTCAGCTTGCTTCCTTATATATCTCAGATCATCTGCCCAGGAATGGCACCACCCACAGTGATCTGGCCCCTCCCACATCAACCATCAATCAAGAAAATGCCTCAAAAGCTTGCCTATAGACCAATTTGATGGGGGAAGGTAATTTTCTCATTGAGGTTCCCTCTTTCCAAATGACCCTAGTTTGTATCAGATTGGCAAAAACTGACCAGCACAGAGCAATCTGGATCTCACTGTTTGGGTCTGGCTGGCTGGTCAGTAAGCCCCAGGGATCCTCCTGTCTCTGTCTCCCCAGACGGAGTTACAGACATGTACAAATGATGCCCAACTTTTTATATGGGTGCCTGGGATCCAGACTCAGGTCTTCATGCTTATATGACAAACATTTAAGCAACTGAGCCATTTCCCTGATCATTCCCTAATTCCTGAGTCAACCAAAAGAACAGCTGTGAGGAACAGCTCCTCTCACACAGCATGGGGCTCATTTATCAGGGCCACTTCACTGAGCAAAGCTCAAAAGGCCCCACTGGCCGCCTTCTGGCCCCAACGTGGCTCCACAGTTCTATTTCCAAAGGCCAGTGGCCACAAAGGAACTTTTGTTTGAATTGGGGACAACCAGGGTGGTACCACCACCTGACACAGTAGAGTTCTAATGATCGCTTAGCACTCAAGGGACCGAACTGTGGTAGCTGGAGCCTCCTTGGCTGGAGGCCTTGAGCCCAAAGCAGTTTCAGCTGCCTCAGCCAGCTTTGTGCAGAGGAGCATGTGGTTCCTCAAAGTCCCCCTAAAAGTCTCACGACCTTTCTCATCAGCCCCAAAAGAGAGGGGCTGTCCCTCAAGCTAGAGAAGGCAAGAGTGTCTTTCTCTGCGACAAGAACACAGGTTAACGCCACTAGCTTTTTGAATAACCCCAGTTACTGTCCTCCTAGAGAGAAACTGTGTCTCTGGCATGAAACAACATCCAAGAACTCTGTAACAGGAAGAAAAGCTGATTGGCTGCTAAAACCTGGTTGGAGTTTTCTGTAAATTGTTAAATTTCTGCAGGTCAGCTAGAAGCAAAGGCTGTCTTTGCCTGTCTTATATCCTTTCCTTAACTGACCCACACTGTGGTGTGTGTGTGTACATGTGAAGGCTAGAGATCAACCCCAGATATCATTCCTCAGAAACCATCTATCTTGTTTTCCAAGACCTGGTCACATCTCCCTGCCATGAACTTATTGATCTAGTTCAGTGAGCCCCAGGGATCCGCCTGTCTTCATCTCCTCGGTGCTCAGATTACAAGTTTATACCCCTGTATTAGTCCAGCTCCTTCTGCCCCCAGGCTGACCCAGGTTACTAACTTGCACATGACATTGCTTTATACTGGGCATCGGCTCTAGTTTGGAAAGAGCACATCTCATTCTTCTTATGAACAATAGACATATAGCCTCACTTGGTCTGGCCACACTGGTTATCATCCAAGTTCAGGGGAACATGGGCAGTGCAGCTTGGAAAAGCTGTCCCCAAGGCATCGGAGATTACTACCTTTTTTATTGTGTCTTTCTGGATAAGGGAAACTGCATGATGCCCGTCATCATCCTTCCAAGGCAATCTATGCACAAAGGTAACACTTCTCAGAAGACCCTTGATGAGCCCTGCCATCCCTCCTGTTGCCAGTGGGCTGAGAGTACCAGGGAGTGGTCTTCTCTGTCGCTCTTGGTCTCAGAGAATTTAGGTCCTAGAATCTACTCTACACAACTCCCGGCTCATCTCTTAGGGGCTGTTCACCTTCATGGAGTGGGGACACACTAGCCCACCAATCAATCAATCTCCAGGACTGCAGTGTGAAACACAAAGTATGCTTCCAGCCGTGAAGAAACTTTTGGTATGTACTAGGTGGTGAGGACCCAAGAAATACCGCTGGCTCTAAAAACACTCGCAGTTAAGGTTTTAGCTACCAGCAGAAGGTGGCGGCACATCAAGAGACAGGAACCAATATCACACACATGAGCTATTTCCTCCCTCTGATCTCCTCTAGAGTTAAGGCAGCCAAAAGCTGCTATCATCCCTCCAAGGCATTAGCCAAGGACACTGGGTGTTTGGCTTTGCAATGACTGCACAGTCTCTATTCCCCCTAAAGAACTACGAGACGCATGACACAGCCTCTGACTCAGTTTGCTTGGCTGTCCCAGGACAGAATGTCCCAAACCCACTCAGCTCACAGCAAGAGTCAGCTCCAGGCTTGGTCCTGCTCTGGTCTTGGTGTTGTCCACTGGCACACAGTAAATACCTGAGAAACTCACAGGTGGATGCCCTGTGCAGTGCCTGGAGCAAACAGGACAAACAGCTTCAAGGTCTGTCACAAGCGGTCACATGGAGTTGCCATTGATGAAATGGGAGAAAAAAAGCTATGATCAGTCACACGCAAGAACCAAGAGACACAGATGGGAGTGAACACAGGCCAACAGAAAATTGAGATGAAGCAGAGAGAGAAGCTTGGGCCCGTCCTGTGATATCACACACTGGGTCTTACGAACTTAAGCAAAGCCCAGCTTTTCTGCCGCATAGGGATGGAGAAGAGTCACCTCCCGACAGCAGTCAGTACCTACACCTCAGTGTCCTCAGCCTCTAGCCCCTGGGAGGCAGTTCTGTTCAAGAGGTGAACATCCTCTCTCCAGCCTGGAGATCCTTTGGAATATCTTGTTTTCAGAGAACAGATATGATAGAACAATGTGGAGAGGAAACAAGTCTACGTGCTATTTAGAAATACAGTGGGCATCCTTGTGCGCATAAAGATGAGTTCTCATCGCACAATCTTCCTGAGGCTAAAATACTCCCCATCAAAAGATACCCACGGCCAGCTCACTGGCATTTACCTGTTAACTCACCTGGTAAAGGATCTCTATGGATGGATTGATTTAAGGGTTTAGTTACAAGAAGATTTTCAGGGATCTTCAGGTACTATATGACACCCCACCTTCCTAAGACAGACAGACAGATCACAAGAGAGGGAGCGATGTAACCCTAGAAGCAGGGATGGGGTGCTGTGGACACACACTAAGAAGTACCAGCGGTCGCTAGGAACCAGAAAAGACAAGGAGCAGCTTTTTCCCAAGAGCTCAGGAGGAGGGGTACAGGCCTGCGGACACCCTGATTTCAGACTTCTGTCTTCTGAAATGGATGCGAATAAAAGTCTACAGATGTTTACATTACTGCTCATAACAGTAGCAAAATTACAGTTATGAAGTAGCAACAAAAGTAATTACATGGTTGGGTGTCACCACAACATGAGAAAGTGTATTAAAGGGTCGCAGCATCAGGGAATTTGAGAACTACTGGTTTAAATGGTCAAGCAAATTAAAGATAAGAACCAGAGAGACAAGAGATTACCATACAATATAAAAGAGTATCTGGGAGATTTGAAAGCTACCCACACATAACCTCTGGAGGCTGAGAAAAAGGCATTTAAATAAAAATCAGATCGTCTGAAGTTGGCTGTAGATTAAACACAGCCAGAGAGAAAATTAATGAAGCGGGATATTGTTTTTAAGTTGTTTTACAGAGGCAGGGATGGGAAGTATGACAGAGTTCAGACTGAAAAGTCCTGTGCAGATGAGGAGTGTATAAAAGGAGGATGGAAAGAAGGGAGGAAGATCTTGTTCAGAGAAATAAACCTGCTGAAGCTGGTGGGGGCGCATGCCTGCAAACCCAGCCCTTGCTGCATAGTGAGACCTTATTAAAAGAGAAGGAAAAACAAAGGAAGGCAGAGGAGAGGGGAGCGGAGGGGGGAGAAAGAGTGGGAAAGGGATGGAATGGAAGAAAAGAGAAGAAGAGAGGGAACAAAGGGGGGAGGGAGGGAAGGAAAAGGGAGGGGAGACTGCACATTCTTCAGACCCGAGGCACAAATCCTCAGATCTGAACAGTTATGCCCCAAATAGAATAAATAAAATTAGATCCACTCTGAGGCATGTTATAGTAAAACCACAGAGCCTGCAGGACAAATAAAGGCACATGCTTGGAAAAGGCAGGCTACCTACAGAGAAATGACCCCAGGATGGCCCTGGCCGACAGTGATGACAGGAAGCTGGGGACAGAAGCATGGCATCCCTACAATGTGGAGAGAAAATAGCTCAACGCAGAAAGCGGAGTCCAGTTATTCTTGTTCAATGGCTCTGACCAAAATTAAATCAGAAGAGTCCACAGTCCAGCTGTGTGTCTCTCCCAAGGCTGCTCTTGGCCTGCATCAGGCCTGGCTCCAACTGTCCGTGATAATCTCAGCACTGGTTGACCTGACTGCTAAATCCAATTCCACAATCTTGGGTATTCTCAGACAGACAGAAGGGGTGTGTCCTGGTAGAGAGGAGAGAAGGTTCTGGTCCTGAGCACCTCCAATCCTAATTTCCTCCTTCCCTTCTCCCTGTCCCAGTACTTTATCGGCATGGCTCCCCCATACTCATGAGGGTATGACCCAACTGTTAGAACACAGGGCACCTTCCAGCCCTGACTCCTTGTCTCCCTGCATATAGTCCATGGACGGTCACATCCCCCATGCCTCTACCCGGGGAACTGCTTCACTAAATGCATAGATCTAGCTGAAGACCTGCTTCTGTCTCCTTGGTGGGCATCTGGCTCTAGCGTAGACATCGAAAGGATAACCCATATAGCTCAGCTGACCCAGAGTCAGGAGCTCTCCCTGCTGTCTGGAGTCCTGCGGTTTCCAAGGCTGATAGGGCTGAGGTCAAGCAGAGACTCCAGAGATCCAGTATAGACTGTCCTTCTGAGACTCACTTCTCACGCTGTGTTCAAGATCAAGACTTCTGACTTGTTCTAGCCCCATGGATAACCTCCTCCCATTGTCTGCCCTGAACCATGTCACTTCTGTTGTCCCTTAGACTAGCAGAGACTGGCGGCCCAGCTTTCCCCCGGCTTCTCTTCACTCTCCTCCTCAATCCAGTCTTCTTGTCAAGCATCTTGCTGTGTCCTTACCATGGCTTGCTGAGAATGACTTCGGAAGATCAAAGGCAAGAATTCAAGGTTCCGAAAATCCCAGATTGCATATGGATCCCTGCTTGGTGGCTCAGCAGTCATCTTGGCTTTGGCTTTGTTCTCAGATGGAAACCCATTGGCGTGATCTTCACGTTAGTGACTCAGACCCAGGTTCCCCCCTGGACACGCTGCATTACTTCATGAGGGTTAAAAGGAAGGCTGTGTACGGACCTTGAGGAAGACAGTGGCACAAAAGATGGGGGAAATGTGTGTCCCTTTGCAGTCAAAGCCCAGACACTGTGTCTGTTTTGCCTAGCTCCTGCCTTGCAGGCTCACGACAATGGACAGGCATGGAATGGGTTCCAAAGAAAGACATAGTCACAGACTGTACTAAAACCTTGGGTAGGCAACTTACCAGGTCTGAATGCCCCTGCTGTGAGAGGTGGGGGACAAAAGGGGTGGACGGAATCCCAGTGCCACCTTGGGACAGAATTTTCACAGTGGTTAGAGTCCCACTTTGACAATCTCCCCTACCTTAATGCTGACCCCTTCAAGCCCCCTAATAACACTTACTGCTTGGCCAGTTGCCCTTGGTCACAGGGGAGCCCTCCTCACCCCTGTTTTGCCTATCAATTCCCATGTTAGGTTGAGTTTCACTCTAAAACCAGTCTCATTTCTAGGCACATGGTTGGGGGACTGTTTTCCCTCGAGTCTGTGAAAACTGCAACCACTCTTGTTTCCTTTGGGAAGAACTTTGGCTGAGAGCTTTGCCCAGACTGACGCTGTTGTCGGGGTAAAGTTTGGAAACACAAGCAAAGCAAAGCAAACCTAATTTTAGGAACTACATCAGACAACGGGCCACACTGGGTCCATTAAAACAGTCCTGCGAAAGGGATCAGCTAACCACGTCCAAAGGAGAGATCGATGGGGAGCCACGCCTACCAGAGAAGGCACCTTCTGGGCCCCACTCCTCAGGGGACTTCCAGCATTAAGGAGGCTGACCCCAAGAAGGAAACTCGTAGTCACTTAATCCTTTTTTTCAAAGATGAAGCCAAGGATGGTGTTGATGCCTGACTTTCCCCAACATGGACAGTCTTCTTATTTTTCTGCCATACCCATCACTATTTGGCCAAATCTAGACCTTTCCCCTTGCCCCAGACTGTTGGCATCAGAAACAAAGCACAGGCTAAGCATGGTGGCACAAACCTGCAATCCAGTCACACGGAAAGTGGAGAGAGGAGGATCAAGGGTTCAAGGCCAGCATCAGTCACAGAGAGTCTGAACTTAGCCTGGCTTCTATGAGATCCCATCTCAGAAGAAAAAGAAAAAGAAAAAGAAAAAGACAAGAAAGAAAGAAAGAAAGAAAGAAAGAAAGAAAGAAAGAAAGAAAGAAAGAAAGAAAGAAAGAGAGAGAGAAAGAAAGAAACCAAAAGTGAGGAGATAGCAAAGCCAATATAGTGCTCACCACACGAGCACAAGGAGCTGGGTTGAATCTCCACAGCCAATGTGAAAGTCCTACACACAGTGCTGCATGCTCAGAAACTCAGGGTTGGGAGGCACAGCTAGGCGGATCCCAGGAGTTCAGAAACTCAGGGTTGGGAGGCACAGCTAGGCGGATCCCAGGAGTTCACTGACAGTCTGGCCTACTCTACCATCTGTGATCTCTAGATCAGTGAGTGTCTCTGTCTCAAAATCAAGGTAGATAGACCCTGAAGAAGAATGTACACAGGTACATACACCTGTACACACACACACACAGACAGAGAGAGAGAGAGAGAGAGAGAGAGAGAGAGAGAGAGAGAGAGAGAGAGCGGGGGTGGGGAGGTCAAGGGCCCTCAGTAAAAACACCCAAACACAGAGTCAGAGGCATGTCTGGTCACACACTTTGCAGGTCAGTGACCAGACACACAAGACGCCAACGGCTCAACCACACCAAATGAAGAAGACACTTTCTGTCTGTCCCATCAGACTTCCCCCAGCATCCTCGGTGCAATGTTAAAGAGCAATCAGAATGCAGACTGATGCTGGGTAATGATAGCCCACGGCCGATGGGAGTGAGGCCTTCTGCTCCCATCCGGAGAAGGCCAGGCAGGAAGGAGGGAACTTCCACCTACCACAGCTGAGTAGACATGCTAACCTCTCACCTACTGTAAGAGGCTCAGAGGAAACAGGAAAAGAACATCCCTGTGTTCGGAGTTAGACATAATTGTCACACACACACACACAACAAACCTAGCACCTTCGTGGGGTCAGGCAGCAGGAGTGAGATGAAGGACCATGGTGAGGGGCAAAGGTACACAAGAGCATCAAGCCCCCCACCCAAAGGTCCCCTCAACATCTTTGGCAAGACCTGACACAGTTGCAAGAATCTGCAGAAATGGTGTTTTATCTCTTTTGGTTCATATGGCGCTAGAGATGGAATCCTGGTCCCTGCATGTGGTAGGCAAACACCCCATGACTGAACCGCCTCTCTAGCCCTTGACGCGGCCATTTTGAGCATACGATCTTGAATGAGGCTAACAGTGGTTTAAATGCAAACTCATCCAATATCCAAACCTTAACTATTGACTGGGAACTAGGCTGTGAAGATGGGGCTCTAGCTCGGGGGCTATGGACCTGGACACATGTCTATATTTTCACGACGGCCTCCGCATCCATATGACTGTTTCCTAAACCGACAGTGTGATAATGGGCAGGTGGAGAGGGTGTGAGGGAACAAAGGTAGCCTGCAACATCAAAGGTTTCCACAAGCAAGCACCAGTCAGAGCCAAGCTCCCAGGCCTGAGCAGGGTCTATGCCACTCTGTCACATCTGTTGCCAGTGTCACAAGCTAGAGTCGTCTGAAAAGAGGGAACCTCAATTGGGAGAATGCCTCCATAAGACTGGACCGCAGGTCCAATAAAAAAGCCTGCAAGGCATTTTCTTAGTGATTGACGAGGGAGGGCCCAGCCCATGGTGGTCCTGGGTTCTATAAAAAAGCAAGCTGAGCAAGCCATGAGGAACAAGTTAGTGAGCAGAACTCCTCTGTGGCCTCTGCATCAGCTCCTGCCTCCAGGTTCCATCCCTACTTGAGTTCCTGTCCCAGTTTCTTTCAGTGATGAACCATGGGTGTGGAAGAGTAAAGCAAATAAATCCTCTCCTCCCCAGGTTGCTTTTGGTCACAGTGTTTCATCACAGCAATAGGAACCCTGACTAAGACAGCAAGAGTCAGCAAAGTGCTTTTCTATGAAGAACCGGACAGTATTTTCAGTGGTAAAGACCACATGGTCTTGGTCACAGCTATTCAGCTCTACCACTGTAGCACAGAAGCACCATGTACAGTATTTGAATGGGTATGTATAACTGTGTGTCAATAAAACTTTATTTACCAAAGGAAGTGTGGTGGGACAGATTTGGCCCCAGAGGTGCTGTATGCCAGTGTTTGCTCTAGAGTTTTGGAGTTTATAAAATTTATACAGCTAGCAACTACTGAAGTGGAACTAAATGAATAAGAAGTCTATGTTCTTTCTACATGCAAGCCTGCCTTCATCTAATGACTGGGGTTCACTGGGTCAGGATTATATGAGTCTCACTCAGGCCCAGTGTCACTTTTGCTGCCAAAAATCCACCCCCATCTCCAAAATCCTTGATGTTCACACACACACACACACACACACACACACATATGCACACGCACACACACACATATGCAGACACACACTTGTGCACACACACACTCGTGTACTCATGTGCACACACACCATATCCTATTCACACACACACACACACACACCATATCCACACCATATCCTAGTATAGATCCTTACTACTTCATTCCAAGACACAACTTCTTCCCCTAAGCCTGACAGGAGTTACTTATGGTTGTCAACAGCTAACCAGCATCACCATCAGGGACATATCTTTTTGAGGTTACCATCACAGGCTTTAAGCATGACTCCAAAGATTTCATTCCCAGCCAGGCGATGGTGGCACACGCCTTTAATACCAGCACTCGGGAGGCAGAGGCAGGCAGATCTCTGTGAGTTCGAGACCAGCCTGGTCTACAGAGCTAGTTCCAGGACAGGCTCCAAAGCCACAGAGAAACCCTGTCTCGAAAAACCAAAAAAAAAAAAAAAGATTTCATTCCCAAATGGCGTGGCTGTGAACCTGCAGGCTACCTTGAGTGTTTCCTTTGCCTGTGGGAATTGGTTAGGTTTTTTTTTCTTTTATTATGGAAAATAGTTTTCATCAAATAGAAGGAGGGTGGCCAGGAAATTGGCATAGTTAAGAAACCAGAGTGTCTCATTTCCTCAACATAACTTATGTTTACTGCCAGCCAGACCAGCACCCCCTGAGCCAGGGCAATACCTCACCCTGTAGATACTGCAGGTCTTGGCACCATGGCTAGCACACGGGGAAGGCCTCAAGAATACATGCGGCTGACAGCTGCTGTCCCCTGGGGAACAGCCATGACTAACCCAGCTGCCAAGCTACGGAGTCGGCAAGTCGTTCGAACATGCGTTCACGTTCTCTTTTATGATACTGACTACAAATGGCTGGAGAGAAGTCAGGGTTTCTCTTTATCCCTTCCACCTCCTAATTTAGTGAGCTTCTTTGACTACAGACTAACGATTCCTTCCTGTGTTCTTTCCGGGAGAGAGTCCTCCCTAGAGAGGACTAGCCACTGTTATTTTATCTTGCAGCGCTCTCTCGACATAAGGAGGTGGGGAGTTTGGGTGGTGTTTTATTTCTCTTCATTTTTTTATTTTTTTGGTTTCACAAAGGAGACTTAGGATCTCATGGCCTGATTTAGGTCAGGGTGCCTGAGAAGGAGGAAGGATAAAGCCCCAGGGGACCCAGGCACTTTAGAAATCTAATCAGCCTTACCCCAGCAACCTCAGAGAAGCAGGACAAGTCTCAGCCCTCCTGGAAGGAAGTCACCTTCCTACATAAAATATTCCACAGACAGATGGAGGAATGGGAGTTTCTCAATCTCTGCCGTAGGGCAGACAGGAATGTTCAGCCTTTCTATTTCCTCCCACGGAGTTCACTGAGCCCTCTCTGCAGAGCCTGAAGTCCACGCAAACCTATACAACGGTGCCCACCATGGACTAACTTATTTCACCTTTGCAATGACCCCCACGCGAAGCTGCCTGGTATCCTCCACCCTACAGATGAGGAGACTGGGCATGGGATGCTAGGAATCTTGTCTGAAGACAAGCAACTTACAAAAACAAAGCTGGGACTCCAACCTCGGTCGTCCAGCTCGGAGCCCTCACAGGCCACAAGTTGCTTCTCTGTGCATCCTGTCTTGGAAACGCGCAGGACTTTGACATCTCTCCCAAGCAGTACTCCTGAGAGCACAGAGCCCTCGGTCTGGGCGGAACAGGAAAGCCTGAGTCTAGTTGTTAGCTTTTGTACCTAGAGTGATATATCCCAGAGATGGAGGAAGGGTCTGCCATCCCAAGGTCCTGGGATCACCCATGAAAGTGTCCACGTGACTCAGCCCGACTCCTAAGACAGTGGTCTTCCCAACATCTTCCTGAGATGCAGGCAAAATACACAAATATACTTCAAACTCAGTTCTTTCCTCGATAGGAAAGAACTCAAAATATAAACAAATAGAAGCAGAGGAACAAGCACACGAGTTCTGATGTCGCACCTTACGTATCATTTGTGGGCTCCCGCTCGGGGACCGTTCACACAGAGCCATCTACCCGTGCCTGACCTGAATTTGTGACCAATGCACACCTTAACAAGGTGGCTGGCATAGCTTGTGACTTCAGTGATGGCAACTCTCCCCTTCTCCTTAAAACACCAGACAGACCTATGGGCAAAGGCAACCCGAGAGATCCCCTAGCGGAGTCAGGCGCCAGAGAAGATGCGCTGTGGGCACTGAAGCCACTCCAACAGAGCCTCAGGCATGGCTGCTGCAGCACTTGGGATCAGAGGCAAGGGACAGAAAGGCAACTCGTCCAGGACTGACTGACAGTTGTCCCCAAAAGGTAGGTGCACTCAGCGTTCTACCTTATCTCTCCAGGCACAGCTCCCCTCCAACACCTGGCCAGAGAAAACAAACAAAAAGAGAAACAGGACTCTCTGGCTCATCATGCCCCCGGGGTAGCTTCAAGTCTCAGAGTCAGGCCTAAAAAGTTAACCACTTAAAGTGACGAGTGTCAGCTATCACATCTCAGGTTAGTCTCACTCAGAATAACATGGAGAAAGATCAGACAGCTGTACATGCATGCGTGTGTGTGTACACACACACACACACACACACACACACACACACACACACACTAACAGACCTCCACTACCAGAAGACTGCTTCCCATCCTCTGGCCACATCCTACCTGCTTCCATCAGCTGGCACTGCTGGCCGAAGACACGGGAGAAGGTTACCCGGCCCGTGGGGGAACTGGATGCTGTCAGCACGGTCTCCATGGCCGTAGGTCCTTGCTGTTGGTCTTGTGGCTGTGCTGGGATGCTTGGTGTCCCACCAGCAGGATTTATCACAATCCCAAGAGCACTAGCAGATTTGGAGCCACTTGTCCCCTTCAAAAACAATGTCCTCCCCTCCAAAGTTTGCAAGGCGTCTTGCCCTCGGCACTCTGTTCTGTTTCTTGCAGTTTTTTTCTCAAAGCCCAGCTAGGTGAGAAATGCTGATACCCTAAAGGTTCTGCAAGCCTGGGGAGCTGCAAGCCTTAGCTGTAGAGCCCAATTTAAGGTGCCCCGACTGGAGTTACTTCTCTGTTCAGAAAAGGAGCCTGGATATGGATGGGCCTCTCCTGTGACTCGAGAAAAGAAATTGCTGCTCAGCCCTGGGCCACGCTGGCTAAAGAGGGCTCCAGTCCGGCTGCGTCCCAGCAACCAGTTACAAGCAAAACGCTGCCCAGGCTCCCTGGGGAGCTGGCCTCACAGGCGGCAGTCCTGGGCTCCTGAGTGCTGGCTGGATCTCCGCGGCTCCAGGGTCTTCTGGGTCCCAGGGACCGCTGCAGCCTGGGAAGATAGCAAGAGGTGTGCGCTGCAGCTTGAGCGGGCGCTCGGCAGCTGGGGGCCACCGTCGTCGCTGGCTCATCCTTCACTTCCCCAGATGCCTTTGCCGTTCAGTTCTCCGCAACCTGGCCTGGCAGTGGGAAGCCGCGGAACGACACATGCTGACAGAGCTCCTGCTGCATGCGACTTACTGCAGCGGGTGTCCCTAGCCGTTTTTGCTACCCCCTTTCCGTGATGCAAAAGGGGCTGTTGCTTGGAGAGCTCCTGAATGTGGAGGGGAAGTGCTAACTCAGCCCAGCAGGCTCCAGGGCTGGAGTAACCTCTTCATGTCCACAGCCCAGAAAGCGCCAGACCTGGGACACCAGACTGCTGGCAATGGAATTCATAGATCCATGAGAGGAGACCTGAGACATGCCATCCATTCCCAAGGGCCCCGGAGGGAGAGAACAGAAAGAGGGGTGCCTCTCAGACACCCGAAGTCTTCCTGGGCTAGGAGCGGAATGTTCAGCCCCACTACTCCAAACAGACTGGCAGTTTGGAAAGAGGGGTGGGGAGAGGGAGAATACCTTTTACAGGATCACAACCACCACCTGGGTGGGCACTGGGTCTTAAAGTTGCCATCCCGTCGACCGACCACAAAATGTTTTTAAAGACACTGCACCCACCTCACTCTGATAGTTCAGTCAACTCCAGCACTGCTGGGATTGGAGCTGGCAGTCACCTGGTTGGGCGGAGCCAGGAGCACCTGGAGCGAGAGGAGCTCCAATCAGCCCCACCCCCACCCTACCCCTGCCCGCAGTCATCTCTACACTAGGTTCTGTTTTCTCCCAGAGAGGGTCAAAGCCTCTTCTGGAATGAAAAGTGCAGCTGCTTTTGTATACACAAGCCCTCTGACGGGAAGGAGCCTTTCCCATGTCAGCCCTTGGTTGGCAACGGTGACATAGCTAGGTGTTCGGGGTTACCTGGGAGCCAGAGGAAGCAATGAAATACGAATAGCCCAGATGAAGTCTGATTTCATGCCCGTGCCTTTTTCGGTTTGTTGGTTTGGTTTTTGAGACAGGGTCTCACCGTGTAGAGCAGGCTGGCCTCTGCCTGCTGAGTGCCAGAGTAAAGGGGGGCCCCACCACTCCCAGCCTTGTCTTCAGGGGTCTTAAACGATTGAGCGCCTCTTTTCCCGTTACAGACGAGGCTCTCTTTCGCATTATGAAATTACAGGACAACAGAGCTCGCTCTCTATGACAGTGAGGGAGAGAGAGGGTCCGAGACAGCCACAGGCTGGGATCAGAGGAAGAGTTAGACTTTGGTAGGAGGGGAAATGGGCCACTTTCCGGGGACTAGAGTAACCATGGTGCTGTCTAGTACTCAAAGACATCAGGCTGTGCACTGTCCAGCTGGATAAATGGAGGCATTGTGAGTAATTACCAGGCTAAGCCACGTGAGCCAGGACGCGTGGGTCTGCACGAGAGCTTCCCTAGCTGCCTGGGTCTTCCATACCGAGGCATGGGATTTCACTACCCAAATATACATACAAATTCTAGCTCATGGAACGCTTCCAGGTACCGCAGAGTATCTGTGCTAGTTTGTTTTGGACTAATCCTGTGAAATTAATATTACCACACTTCCATGTCTTTGACAGTAATTGCTCTTGGCACAGAGGAGCTGGAAAGTCCAACAGGTGTCATCCACGGGAGTTCATTGTTTTGCTTTGATCTTTCTTAATTACTAAACTCCCCCCCCCCCCCCACCCAGCACTTCCCGGAAAGTGCTCAGGCCCCTCTCAGCAAAGTTCCTGTTCAAGCTCTTGCCCATTCCTCTGGTCCTGTTCTGATCCTGGCTTTTTCCCTGATTTACAAGAGTTCCCTGTGACTGCAGCACATTAAACACTTACCTATCCCTAGGCTTTGTCAATGTCGTCTCACTGCGTGTCATCTCCCTGCAGGGTTTTGCCGCTGGTATCCATTAGTGAGAAACAGGTGAGGACAGACTCACTGAGATTTGGACTTACAGTCCAAAGACATTCTTCCTTACACCCGGGTCACAGAGCTAGCCTCTTTTGCAGTTTTACCTCTCATGATGTGATGGTCAATTTTAGTGATCATCTCAGCAAAATCTAGAAACGCCTTTGATAGCCGGGCAGTGGTGGCGCACGCCTTTAATCCCAGCACTTGGGAGGCAGAGGCAGGCGGATCTCTGTGAGTTCGAGACCAGCCTGGTCTACAGAGCTAGTTCCAGGACAGGCTCCAAAGCCGCAGAGAAACCCCGTCTTGAAAAACCAAAAAAAGAAAAGAAAAGAAAAGAAAAGAAAAGAAAAGAAACGCCCTTGATGAGAGTCTCCCCGAGGGGCTGTCTAGATTGGGTTGGCCTTGTCGTGTGTCTATGGGGAATTATCTTGATCACATCAACTGAAGTGAGAAGATCCCACCCACACCATGGGTGGCGCCATTCCCTAGGCAGAAGACTCTGAACTGTATAGGAGTATGGAAAGGGTGCCATCTAGATAGCACAGTTGGTAAGGACACTTGTGCCTCAAAGCCTAACAACCCGAGTTCAGTTCCTGGGAAATGCATGGCGGGAGGAGAAAACCAAGCGCCACGAGTTGTCTTCTGATCGCATTACGCCATGGCAGGTGCACATGCACACAGAGAGAAATAAAAAGAAAGTGGAAAGGACATTGCAAAGGGGAGCAGAGTGTAGACGCGGAATACATTGATTCGTTGCCCTCTGCACTGGGTTGTAAATGTGTTGTGACTAGCGGCTTCAGTTTCTTACCACTTTGATTTCCCTACCATGATGAACTGTAACCTGGGATTGGGCGCTGAACCCTTTCCCCTCCAAGATGTTTTTCCCAAGACATTTTGTCACAACAATGGGAAAAAAAAACTAAGACACATACGGAGTGTTTTTAGTCTATGGGGGAGGCCTACTTAGAGATCTAGTATTTAATAGTGGCAGGTTCTACCACCCCTAATATTATGAACCAACTTTCTTCAAACCATCTTTTTCTCTGCAATGGACTCCTCCTGAGTGTTTTATATTAAAATCATATGATATATAATGATTTTTATATTAAAATCATAACAGCAACTATGAGGCTTCTAGAAGCTAGGGTACTGGGGAGGCCAATCAGATTCAGAGGGTGGGGTCCTTGTGAATGGGGTCAGTGCCCTTATAAAAAAGACACCAGAGATCTCCTTTGCTCTCTCCACCATGTGAACACAGTGAGAAGTAGGCCGTCTACCACCTTAGAAGAAGGGCCTCCCCGGAACCAGACCATGCTGGCTCATTCAGCTCAGAGTTCCCGTCGGAAGAATAGCAGGAAACAATTGTTGCCGTCTAAGCCACCCAGCCTGTGGTAGTTGACTGAGGCCCTGCCGAGCCTGCCCCTCTGTGGCTTCAATATCATCATACAGCCCTATTTCAACAGATGTGGTATGACTTCTCTGCCGTTCTATGGAGTTCAATACTGTGCTATCAATGCTAACATTTTAAACCAACATTTCTGTGTATGTGTGCACATGTGTTCATGTGTGTACACATGTATTTTGTTTTTTCGTTTTGTATGTTTATTTGTTTGTTTCGAGACAGGGTTTCTCAGTAGCTATGGAGCCAGTCCTGGAACTCACTCTGTTGACCAGGCTGGCCTTGAACTCACAGAGATCTGCCTGCCTCTGCCTCCCAAGTGCTGGGATTAAAGGTGTGCACCACCACCACCACCCAGCTACATGCATGTTTGTTTATACACAGGTTTAATATCTGATGCCAGCCATTTGTTTTTTGAGACAGGATCTCTTCATTGACCCAGAATACAACTGTTCATCTGGTGTATGAATTCCATGTCTGCTGTTGCCATGATAAGATTCCCTGATAAAAGGCAACTTTGGGAAGAAGGGTCTAATTTTAGCTTACAGTCCAGAGGGGAGATAGTCCGTCATAACAGGGAAGACATGATAGCAGGAGCAAAAGACCTGCCTGAGAGTTAGGTGGTGATATTTTGTTTGTACTGGAATAAATAAAGCTTGCCTGGAGATCAGAGTGCAGAGCCAAGCCTCTAGTTAGCCACAGAGGCCAGGCAGTGGTGCCTACCTAAGTTCTGCCCTGCTATAGGTCCAAAGCAGTTTCTTTATTCATTAATGGTAATCACAGCACACAGAGGGTCTCCCACATCGATGCAGTCTGAGGATTCATAGAGAAAGGATCAACCCTTCAGTCTGAGGATTCACAGAGGTAAAAGGACTCTCTAGTGGCTGGCCACACTGCCTCTCTGCTCTCTCAGCTCTCATCCACTGCTATCTGACTCCAGGTTTTTATTATTAAGAACAATTAGAATTCACGCCACAGAGTCGGGGAGTTGGCTGATCACATTCCATCCACAGACAGGAAGCACAGAGAAGGATCTGGAAGTGGAATAAGGCTCTAAACTCTCAGAGCCCATCCCTGGTGATGCACTTCTTCTGTCACGGCTCTTTCTTCCTCCCAAAGTTTCCTCCTGACTTTCCAGATAGTTCTGTCAACTGGGGACTGAAAGTTCAAACACTTGAGCCTATGAGGGACATTTCTCATTCACATCACATCACCCAAGCTAGCTGGCCAGTGATTCCCCCAAATCTCCATCTTCCCAGTGCAGGGGTTACAAACCCATGCCGCCGCAACCAGCTTTCGTCTAGCTTCTGGGGAATCAAATTTTGGTTCTGTTTGCACAGCAGCACTTTATCAGCTGAGCTGTTTCCTAGCCCAGGAATCAACATCTTAAAAAGTCTGGGTTTCCAATAGGTCAGATTTCCAGCACGGAGACTTCTTGCCTCAGGTTCAGCCAACTGGGGCAGCAGAGACCCCTTCCTATGGATCCAGCCTACAACACAGCTTATGCCTCACAGTCAAGGATGAGTTAAGGGTTAGAAACAGCTCCAGAAAGGAAAGCAGAGAGGAACCCACCATTAGGGAAGTCATTGGCCAATGGAAAGCATTCTTGTTCTAGCTTTGCTAGATCATTGATTAAATATTAATTGATACCCAACTCTAAACACAAGTAGATGGAAAATGGGGACCCCCAAAAGTGGAGGTACTGGGAAAGACAAGATGTTTTCTGTCTGTCTGTCTCTGATAAACATAAGGAGCTACATATCACACAGTACATCACAGCCTTGGGAGGTCTTGTTGCAGCCGAGGTGAGGGCTAATACTTTAATAGCACTCTGAGGGACAGGGCATCGGAGCTGGCTAAGAAGCAAGGAAGAGCTAGCCCCATAGAAGGAGGAAGATGTGCTAACGGAGAGGATCTTGGCACAATCAAGCCCTTTGTGACGGGCCAGTTTAAAATGCCATGTTACGCTGAGAAGGTTTGAAGGCCCACTTAGGACTTCTAAGGACTGTGCACTGGATCACGTCAGCGCACAGATCCACATTTCTATGCATTCCCTGGGCACCTTTTCAGTCCCATAAAATTCTAAATCGACTTTCCCTAAAGGGCTCTCTTGACCTTGCTTAGATTCAGCAACCCTTGAGAGCTAAGGACTGATTCCACAGGTCAAGGCAGGCTCAACAGGTCATCTGCTTTCATCTGCAACTCCTGGAAAGTGCGGAGAAGCAACTACAGCCCCGGAGCATGGACAGGGCAAGGTGGAGGGTAATCTACAGTAATGCGATCCTGAGATTAGAATCAGCTATTTTATGATATTTCATTTCTCATAGGCGAAGAGTACTCTGTCAGTCTGCTCCATGTGGGTAACAACACTGTGTGTTTATGGATATGTTTTAAATAAGGAAATTGTCATTGGGGATCGTGGTTCTTAGAAGACCAAGGTGGAGCGGCTTCATCTGTGGCAGCCTTCAACCTTGTAGAGTCCTGGGAGGTGTAGGTCATCACATTAAGGTTTAGATATCAAATGTGTACCGCCCCCACAAAAAGCTCATTCGCAGATTGAAGGCCTGTCTCATGGTGTCTCTGAGAGATGATTGGTTCATGAAGATGCTAATATGTTCAATGCTCAACCTACCGTTGAGTTCATAGGTTGATGGGCTCTTAGGAGGTGGGGCCTCGTTAGAGGAAGTTGGTCACTGGGGGAGTGCCTTTGAAAGATTGTCTTGCCCTTCGTCCATTCACAGACCTTGTTCGCTCCTCTCCTCTCTTCTTTTCTGTTGCCAGGAGGTCAGCATCTCTCTCCATCACCCTGTCAGCACCCTGTTTCGCCAGAGGCCTGAAAACAATGGGGCCAGCTGACCACACCTCCCAGCCTCTGGTAATTTGACCACAGACTAGAACCTCTAAAACCATGAGCCTAAATAGGCCTTTTCTCAAGTTGACCTGCATAGACCAGAGCCACATGTGGCAATGTGTCTCTCTGGTCTCTCTCCTCTTGTAGAGTGGCCAGTATCCCATCATGGGGACTCAACCCTCAGGACCTTTTCTAATCCTAGCCACATCCCAAAGACCTTCTTTGAACACCATAGTGAAATCAGGTTTTCATCCTCTTTCTTTCTTCATGATAAGAATTAAACTCTAACACAAGTTGGGGCAAGGTGGAGGGGGGGGCACGTAGCACATTCCAGACCTTTCCAGACCTTTGTGAGCACTAAAGAGAGGCTGCTGTACAGCAAGGCAACTGTACTATGAGCTCTACATTCCCATGTGGTAACAGATGCTCATGCTCCTCTTCCCAGAGAGGAGATGCGGATTTAGAAAAATGCATGCGCTTTGCCAAGATTCCCCAGCTCTGTTGCATGGCTGCGAGTTGGTCATTTACCTCCACGCCACATGGCTTTCCCACAAGCAACTGCCTGTTTCATTGAGAAGCTGTGTGACAGCTTAGCCACAGAGACCCCATCATGACTCTAGTTGTCTGGAAAATCACAATGATGAATGTCCCTTCAGATGTTTTATTAGCAAAATTCATATGCCATATCATTCTTCTAGTTCAAGTATATAGTTCCGTGGTTTTAGTATATGCACAACCAAGACACAGCTAGCATTAAGACACCATGGAGGCAGGGGGAAATGGTTCAGTCATAAAGTGATTGCTGCATGAAGATCTGAATTCAATCTCCAGCCTCCATGTGACAATCCAGGCATGGTGGCTGCCCTTGTAAGCCCAGAGCTGGAAGGTGGTAGCAGGTGGATCCCTGGAGTTCACTGGCTTGCTGGTGTAGTTCAGTCAGCAAACCCAAGGTCCTACTAAGAGAACCTGTTTCCAAAAACAAGGTAGATGACTCCTGAGAAACAAAATACGAGGTTGACTTTGGCCTACACACACACACACACACACACACACACACACCCCTGCATACACAAGCGCATCTATGCACACACAAAATATGCTCAGACAAAAAAAGAAAACAGTAGTCTTCTGTTCCTGCCCCCGACCCTCGGCTCCCTCCAAGCCTGAGAAGCTCTTACTTTTCCATGTCTATTCACTTCCCTGATATGGATTTCCACAGGAACAGAATTCTGTAACATGTACAGAATAATTATAAGCTTAATAATTATTAATAATTAATAATATTAATAATGATAATGTAATAAACTTCTATCTGTTTGACTTCCTCTGCTTAGCCCAGCATCCTCAAGGCTTACCCAAACTGGAGCATAGAGAAACACCTAACTCATTTTTATGAATAACTATAATCTATGTACGTGTGATGGTTTGAATGAGATCGGCCTCCATAGGCTCATACATGGCTTAGTCCCCGTTCGGTGAAGTGTTCCGAAGGATTAGGAGATGTGGCTTTGAGGGAGGAAGTGCATCACTAGGAGGTCAGTTCTGAGATTTAAAAACCCACACCCCTCCATCCCTCCATCTCTACCTGCTGCCCAGGGATCATGAAGTAAAACTCTCAACTACTTCTCCAGCACCATGCCTGTCTAATGCAGCCAGGCTCCCTGCCATGATGATAATGAACTAAGCCTCTGAAACTGTCAGCCAGCACCCCCCCCCCAGATGCTTTTTTTTTTTTAGAAGAGCTGCCTTGGTCATGGTGTCTCTTCACAGCTACAGAACGGTGACTGAGACGGCAGGCACGAACTCCTTTCTGCGTATCCTTTTGTGTGAGGATGGACATGCGGACATTTCACCAACTGACAGTCATGCTATTCATATAACATCATATCACTTATACATTATTCATGCTGTTGTGAACACCTACATCTACTTTTTGGCGCAGGCATTTCTTGTCATCTCCCTCGGGTATGTATCTAGGAGTGGACTCTCTAGGTCATGTGGTAATTCTATGTTTAGCTGTTTGGGGAACTGCCCACTTTCCAACGGCGTCATCGTTTTGCGTTCCTGCCAGCCGTGTGAGAGGGCTCGGATGTCTTCACAGCACTACCAAGGCAATGTCTTGATATGGGGCCAAGGACTAGGCTTAAAGGTAGCAGAGCCTGTGTGAATGGATGGATGGATGAGTGGGCGAATTAGCATGCATGTACAGACATAAACACATTCATAAGCGTTGAGAGAGCTGGAAGCAAGTGATTTTCTGTGTAGCAGGATGCCAAACCAGAAATGTGCACAATGCTAAGATGGGAAGTTGGCCTTCTGACGGCAAACTTCCTTAGTTCCATCTCACACAAGGACCGGCAGGCAGCGCTCAAGAGCAGACAGGGGAATGGGGAGAAGCACTGTGCCTACAGTCTCACACAACACCCCACCAAAGGTGTGACAGTCACCAAAAGAGAAAGGAAAGCTGGGGGTGAGGCCTCAAGCCTATACTCCCCATACACATGAGGGTATTAATATGTGTCAGTGCTTACAGGCTATATAAATTATGGTTATTCTCGATTATTATTTTATTCTATGCTAGTATGTTAATGTACTATAGTATTTTAAGTACATCTAGAAATAGAATACAGAACAAAAATAGCTTAGATATTGGAACAATGTAAATGATATTAGAATAGCCTAAGGTCCTTTCATTGTCCATTTTAAAAAGAAGGTATTAATTTATACAAACCCTTGGTAAGTCAGAGGCATACTTTAATCTCTTAGACATTGAACATTATTTAAAAATTTGTAATCTTACCATGCTAATAGGAAAAATGAGTATAAAATAGTGTAAAAAATGTAAGGAAGAGAGAGAAAGCTGAATCACTAAGAAAGCTGGTATAGGGTCAGGCAGGGGTGGGCATCGTTGTCAGCCAGCCTAGTGCACAGTGTTATGAAGCAGGAAGAAGAACACAAGTTCAAAGCCATCATGGGTTATGTAATAAGACCCTATCTCCAAAGATAGGATATGGGGTGGGGGTTAGAGAAGGAAGAAGATGGGAAGGGTAGGAAGGGGTGAGGAAAGGTGAGGAGGGAAAGAGGAGGAAGAAGAGGGGAAGAGAGGAGAGGGAGGGAAAGAGGGGAGGAGAGGAGACTGAAGAGGAAAGGGGAGAGGAGAGGAGGGGAAGAGAGGACGGGGAGGGGAAGAGGGGAGGAGAGGAGACTGAAGAGGAAAGGGGAGAGGAGAAGAGGGGAAGAGAGGACGGGGAGGGGAAGAGGGGGGGAGAGGAGACTGGAGAGGAAAGGGGAGAGGAGTGGAGCAGGAAAGGAAAATTAGGGGAGGAGGAAGAAAGCTGGTCTGTTGCTATCCGGTTGACCAGAAGACAAAAGGCAGCTGAGGCAGACCGAAGCACCCTTCTTCATAAAGAAACAACCCAAGGAGCCTCAAAATGTGAAGCAAAACAGGAATGTATTACAAGGAAAATAAACACACAAGTGAAAAGCAGAACTAACCAAAAACTAGACGATATGCTAAAACATTGAGCACAATTAGCACGTTGACAAGGAACATAGATCATTTGTGACCACCGTTTCTTTTCTACAAAGAAAATGAAGAATGACGCCAAAAAGAAAAGAAAAGAAAATTGCTCGTGTGCCAGACTAGTTCAAGTCTCAGAAGAGTTGTCAAAGGAATAAAGTACAAATTTCTGGGCTTTTAAAAGATGTATTTATTTCACTCTTATGTGTATGTGTGTCTGGCCTGCATGAATGTCTGGGCTCTATGGGAGCACAAATGCCTGCGGAGGCCGGGAGAGGGTGTCAGATCCTCAGGAACTGGAGTTACGGATTATTACAAACCACCATGCAAGTGCTAAGAATTGAATCTTGGGTCCTCTGGAAGAGCAACCAATGCTCTTAAACCTCTGAGTCTCTCCAGCCCCCAAGGACAACTTTCTTAACCTAATAAAGAGTTCCACTAAGGAACACATCTTGATTGGTGATACGTCTAGAGCCTCCCCACAAGGGCAGAAGGAGGGTCAGTGGGAGAGATGAGACCCAAGGCTTGAAAGAGAAAAACAACCCCCAGCATTTATACTTGACATAATCATTGTAGAAAACTCACAAACTGGGAAGATGGCTCAGAGTGTAAAACACCTGATGTGTCAACGTGAGGATCTGAGTTCACACCCCACCTGTGAAAATCTGGGGGTAGCCATGTCCGCCTGTGGCCACTGAACGCATACATAAGTGCAGATTCCCACACAGATACACAAACCACCAACAACAAAGTGAAGTGGTTACCCAAAGAGGCACAGATGGTAAGATGACAATAAGGGGTCTGGCAGCAGAGTCCCCATGACATTATGACAAAATGCCACACCCAGTAGTGGGAGGGCTCCCTGCTGCTCAATCAGCTGGAAATCCTTATGGGAAGATGCGAAATCTGACTTCTCGGCCCTCACGACATAGCCAAAAGTCAAAGTGGGTGACTTACGGGTTCCCATGTGAAATCTAAGCCAAGCTTCTTGGCGATGATGGAAAACAGTTTTATGATGATGAAGCAGGCGACGACATCTTAAATAAGATATGAAAAGCACTGACCAAACAGAAAGACTAATAAGACCTCAAAGTTAAGAACTTCCTCTGAGGCTAGGGAGATGGGCTCAGCGGATAAAATGCCTATGTTATCCATAAGATAAAATAAGAGTGTGGAACTGAGTTCAAATCTCTAGCGCGCGCACACACACATACACACGCAATGCCATGCATGGTTGGTACACATCTGGAATTTCAACCCCAGGTAGGCAGAGTAGGAGGCTGCACCAAGCCCACCAGCCAGCCAACCTAACTATCAGTGAGACCCAGGTTCAGAGAGACACTGTCTCAAAAAACAGAGGGGGAAAGCAATCTGGAAAGACACCCCGTGGGAATTTCTAGCCTCAAATATGTATGCTACAGATGCCTTTCTACTCTCCTAATGTGGTCCCTTGATGATAAGATAAAACCGGAAACACCTATAACCAAGAAAAGATGCTGTCTGAGCTTTCTTTCTGTTACTGTAATAAAACACCCTGGCCAGAAGCAACTAGGGAAGGAAAGAGTTTGTTTGGTCCAGAACTCCCTTCATGTCACAATCCATCATCGATGGAAGCCGAGTCAGGAACTCAGGGCAAGAACCTGGATTCAGAGATCATGTAGGAAAGCTGTTTACTGACTCTCTCAGCCTCAGCCAGCTTTCTTACATAGCCCAGGACCACATTCCCAGGGAATGGTGGAACCCACTGGGCTTGGCCCCACTACAACAATGAACAATTAAGGCAGTTTCTTACCAACTGCCCACGGGCCAATCTGGGCAATCCTTCCATTAAGGCTGTCTTCCCCGGTGACTCTAGGCTGTGTCGAGTTAACAGTTAATGCTAACGAGGACAGATGTGTACTCTTATTACAGAAAGAATTCCTTCTGATCAGTAGGACAGGTAACTCTTACAGCACAGAGAAGAAACCTGGACAGGCACCTTGCAGAATGATGTGCCCCATCTGGTTCTGAGATGCTCCCCAGGGCCATGTTAAAGGCTCATTCCATCGCTTGGTGCTACTGGCTGGTGATGGGACCTTGAAGAGGTGGCCTAATGTGAGGTCTTGGAGTCCCTGGCATTGTGACCATAAAGGAGACTGTGAGACCTAGGTCTATTCCCTCCCCTCTCCCCTTTGCAATCTGTCCACAAGCTGAGCAGTTTTGTTCCATCGATCTCTCCTTTCATGGCATGCTACCTCACAATAGGTCTGAAACAATGGGGTCAACCAATCATGAAGGTGCCTCCGAAGCCACAGCCGGGATAAAAACAGTCTCCTGATAAAAAATTAACTACCTCAGGTCTTTTAATATGGGGATGGTAAGCTGACTAACAGCTGGGTATTTAAAACAGACACTATGAAAGCAAATTAACGTAAGAATGAACTCTAAACATGTACCCACCAGGATAGCAAGCATTCGAGATTGACATTGCCAGGTATTTGCAAAGGCGGAACACACTGGAACTCTATGTGGCTGGTGGAAGTATACAGCAATTCCCTTAGGATACCGTGTGGCATTTAATGTTCAAGTTGAGCATCCCCCTATTTTGTGACCCTGTGTCCTAGCTTTAAGTGTCAGCCTGATCATAGTCCAGGGTCATCTGAGAGCCTCCGTTAAGGGACTGACCTGTGATCACGTCTGTGAGAATTGTCTGTGACAATTAATTGATGTAGGAGGGAGAAGTCCACTCTAGGTGGCATCATTCCTGGGTATAGCCCTGAGCTGTATAAGAAGGGGCTGAGCACATGCCTTTGGTGAGCCAGCAAGCAGCCTTCCGCGTTTTCCGCCTCAACGCCTGCCCTGGCTTCCCTCAAGCGTGGACTGGGATTTATAAAGCTGAAATAAACCCTTTCCTCCCCAAGTTGCTGTTAGTGAGTGTTTTATCACAGCAACGTAATGGAAGGAGAACACCGAGCAAGCCTTCTAGGTGAGTTCAGAAGAGAGCATGAGGACATCTGCCCAAGATTCCCGGAACCATTCATTATTCAGAGCGGCCTCAAGCCGGAAATGACGCAAAATCACTAGAGGTGCCCGATTCACTCAAGGTTGCCAGGGCTGACTTCCATGAGACTGTGAGGTCAAAATCACACTGAGAAACAGAAGGAGTTCATCAGAGTCCAGAGGAAGGGCAAGAGCATGCCAGACAAAACGCACCTCCTCATATACCATGTTCCAGATGATAGGACAGCATGGAAGTCACTGTGCCACGTGAGTCCGCCGTAAGCACTCACTCAAGTCCTGCCTGAGACCCAGTTCCTCCAGCCTTTAACCCCGCAGCATCGCAGCATCGCAGCCTGAGAGAAACAACGGGAGCAGAGTGAGGTGTTGCTTTGCATAGGTCATGATGGTGAAGCACGCCCCCAGGTGTCTTCCGCCGCCCAGAAATGGTCATCTGGCACCCAGTAGCTAAAATAGGGAAAAGCACAAAAGGCCACGGGGCTCATGAAAGATGCGTCCGGTACAGGTGTCTGCTTCCGGGCTAACAGCGTTAGCTGCTGTGTAGAGAGCAAACTGAGCAATTACCACTTTAATAGCATGCCAGGCGACACAGCCTGATCCCAGGGGAGACCGGCTTATGTTTAGAAGTTCCCGTAGAGTCAAGTTCTGAATTCTGGCAGCCCTTGCAATCTTACCTCCTTGTCTGCTTAGAGCAGCCCTGGATTATGCCCGGGTAGTTACATTAAAACCTAGCATAGTGACGTAAAAAAAATTCTGCAAATGAGTACACTACCATCATTTAGGTTTTTTCCCTATAGTCTGCATGTGGAGAGGTGTGAGTGTTGGGGAATGCTTGCCATTTTGTGTGTATTATAGTCACAGGCCAAGTTTCAGGAGTTGGATCTCTCCTTCCACCACGTGAGTTCTGGGGTGGAAGTCAGGTGGTCAGGCTTGGCAGCAACTGCTTTTACTCCCTAACACCTCAGTGGTCCCAAAATCTTAATTAAAGGCTGGGGACTGAGCATGGCTTGTCAGAGTATAGAGGGTTGAGCAACACCCCAACACACACACACACACACACACACACACACACACACACACACACACACACCAGGGACTGAAGAGATGGATCAGCAGTTAAGAGTGCTGGTTGCTCTTCCAGAGGACCTGGGTTCAATTCCCAGCACCCAGTTGAGTTGGTGGCTCACAACTGTCTGTAGCTCCAGTTCCAGGGAATCCAATATCCTCTTCTGGCCTCCTCAAATACTGCACCTGTGTGTTGTTTAGACATACACACAGGCAAAAGGCTTATGCACATAAATTAAAAATAAATACAAAAAATTATAATACCAAATATGGTGGTGAATGCTTATAATCAAGCACCTGCCTTTAATAGAGCAGAGATAGGTGGATCCCAAGGACTCACCGGAAAACCAGTTCCCAGCCAGTGAGATACCCTGGCTCAGAAAACAAAGTGGGAACCGAGGAGATGGCTCTGTGGGTAAAGGCACCTCCTGCCAACCTTAATGTCCCAAGTTCCTTTCCCCAGGACCACATGCTAAAAAGAAAGAACCAACTCCTACATGTTGTCCCGTGACCTTCACATGAGCATCCTGGCACATGTGTGCATGCACACAAGGAATAAGCAACTGCAATAAAAAAAATCTTTTTTCAAATTAAGGTGGTAAAGGAAGTGGGAGGGGGCATTTAATGGGAAAGACATTAGTTCCTTATACTGCAGCACACCGTGGGGACACATGTGTCTCAAAGCTCATAGCTCACTGCTACGTGAACTCTCCAAGTAGGAATGGGGCATTACTCAGTGGCTGACCTACCCCACAGAGAGGTCAAGAACCTTCTCTTTTACTGTGTTTCCTTCAAAATTCCCTTGTGGAAACCCTAAACCCACCCTGTCTACCTTTGTGTGAGGCTATTTGGGGGGCAGGGTCTATCAGAAGACCATTAAGATTCATGAAGCCCTAAGAGTGGACCAGAGCCAACCATCTGACATCCTTATGAGAAGATGAAGAGGAGCAGAGGTGTCCCTGAACGAGACAAACATATGGAAGGGCACAGCAAGAAGGTAAAAATCACTGGCAAGCCAGAAAGAGCACTCCTCTGCAACTAGCCTTACCAACTCGGCTTTTCCTGGACTTCAGCCTCTAGATCACAGGGAGATACAGGCCTGTAGTGTATGCTGTCCAGTTAGAGGTGTTTGTCATGGCCCCAAAGAAGACTGACTGGCACAGTCAGCCATGCAAGCCCCTGACCTTAGAAGGACAGCCATGTCACAGAGGGCCAGTAACTTATCCCAGTTAAAGCAGAGTCCAGTTATGAATGAATCCCCTCTAAGCTGGGCCTGCCTGACCCCTACCTGCCACTGAAGATGACAGTCCTGGAAGGGTATTATTGTGGGATAATCTTTTGGTACACTGTGAAGATGTATCTGATGTGGGAGTGTCATATATCAATCTGTTGATTTCATTGATTAAGCAATAAAGAAACTGCTTGGCCCTGATAGGTTAAAACATAGGTGGGAGGAGTAAACAGAACAGAATGCTGGGAGGAAGAGGAAGTGAGCTCAGAGACACCATGCTCCCCTCTCCCGGGCAGACGCGATAGCTCTGCTCTCTGAGGCAGACGGCGATGCAGCCAGCCACCAGGTCAGACATGCTGAATCTTTCCTGGTAAGCACACCTCATGGTGCTACATAGATTATTAGAAATGGGTTAAGAGGCTGAAACTAATGGGCCAGGCAGTGTTTAAAAGAATACAGTTTGTGTGTTCTTATTTCGGGGCATAAGCTAGCCAGGCAGCCGGGGTGCCGGGGACGCAGCCCCGCGGCTCATATTACTACATGTGTCTCCGCCAAAGAAATTTCTGATTGGTTTAATAAAGAGCTGAGCGGCCAATAGTTAGGCAGGAGAGAATGGGTGGGACTTCCAGGCAGAGATAGAAACTCTGGGAAGATGCACCAGCTAGGCATGGAGGAAGTGGGACATAGAGTATGGAAGAGAGATAATGAGCCACAGATTAATATAAATGGGTTAATTTAAGTTTTAAGAGGTAGTTGGAATCAAGCTTAAGATAAGGCCAAGCTTTCATAATTATTAAGTCTCTGTGTCATGATTTAGGAGCTGGCTGTCCAAAGTCTGGTTACAGAGTCTTATGCCACTCACTGTAGACTGCTATATGTCTCCTGACCTGAGCTGGAATCACAGCAGCCTCAGATTCCCTCCTGGACCTGTTTCCTCTAGACTTGGACTGTAAAGCAGCAAGGAGCCCAGTGCTTCCCTGAAAGGAGACCAGACGTCTCCCCAGGGCTTTCATATGCCTCAGTGTGGAGGGAAGGACCTCATGGAGACAAGGGAATCTGGGTGGGCGGAACACTGCATTAAAGGGAACGTTCATCCATCAGTGCCCACCCTTGAAGCAGAGGTATTGGCGCTGCTCTCATTAGCCCAACCAGGGGCGACCTAGCTTGAGGCAATGAGGAATTCTTCCTTCCAAAGAGCTCCAGGCCGGTGCAGATTTTCACATGAACTAGAGCCAGCAATATGACATGCCAGAGCCGCCTGCCATCCCTTGAGGCACCCACAAGATCTACACTTGAAAGCGCTTTTTCCTCTTTCCCAATTTGAGCCCCCTCTTCCATCAGGATGACAAGTGACAAGGGCGGATTTTTCATGAGGCAGCGGCCTGGCCATCTTGGTCTTACTTCTTTTCCTAAATAATCAATCTACTGGGATCTCAGCTGCAATAAATGTCAGGTCATGATTTGTGACTAACGTCACTGCCAATTGGTTCTGGTGGCTCACGGCTGAGGCTGCTCCCACCTCGCTGCAGCAGAGAGAAATAAAATTCTCAAGGCCCTGGGGACATTTTTCTTCCTGTCACATCTCCACGGAGGAGGTTTGTGATTCCATTTAATCTCACTCCCTCATAGGAGAGAGCAGGTTAGTCAGGGCTGAGGATTTCCACGATGCTCAGTTGACCTTGAGATGTTCAAGGTCTCCAAACGAATGGAGAACACATGGGCTCTGGTCTTAAGAAGGATAAATCCCTGGGGGAATGCTCTGTCGCTCTTAGAGACCACCAGGGAAGAGTTGGCAGTGTGGAGAAAGAGGAATTATGATGCCTTGGGGCCCCTGAACCTGCAGGTGTCTTGTTTGTTTCCTCTTACCCCTTGGCACAGATTAACCATGTTCCTCTTTATGTCATTCCGGCTTTTGCATTCTTTGTATAGTGCAGAGATCTGAACACAAGGCCTCCCCCACACCAGGCAAGCGCCCTCTAAGCTGAGCTACAGTCTCACCTACAGTCAATTTGTTTGTTTTGTTTCGAGGTGTCTTCTCTGACCCTTGACTGGGGTGTGAACATTTCTCTGTGTCCTCACAGTTAATAGGATCTTGGGGCCTCACCCAACAGCATGTGTGTCTGTTGAAGTCAGAGCAACTATTGGGTAGCTTTAACAAAGCGAGGACCAACGTCTACATAGACTCCAGAGCCCCACTGGAGACCCAGCTCTCTGTTCATGCACCTCTCTGTCACTTCAGCTCGACAAGATGTCTCAGAATATCTGTCCTGCAGACAGAGTTGTCCCATCTGCAGGTTTGTAAGTTAAAATCTTATTTGTCGAAACCCTGTATTTTAGTTAGTGATAAAAACACCATGACCAAAAGCAACTTGGGGAGGAAAGGGTGTATTTCACTCACGGGTCCATATAATATTTCATCAAAAGCAGTGAGGGCAGGAAATCAAGCAGGGCAGGAACCTGGAGGCAGCAACTGATGAAGAGGCCATGGAGGGGTGCTGCTAACTGGCTTCCTCCTTATCACTTGCTCAACCTGCTTTCTTATAGCACCCAGGACCAGCAATTCAGTAACAGCCCCACTCACAATGGGCTGGATCCTCTCACATGAATCACTAATTAATAAAATGCCCCACAGGCTTCCCTGCAGTCTGAGCCATGGAAGCATTTTCTTAATTGAGGCTCCCTCTTCTCGGATGACTTTAGCTTGTGTCAAGTTGACATAAAACTGTGCAGCACCCCCTGCAAATTTTGACTCTATTTGGAGAGCAGGCATTTAAGGATGTCAGTAGGGCTGAAGGAGGCTATATGGATGGGTGTACCCTGACCCACAGGACTAGCGTATCCATGAGAAAAGACCAACCGCATTGTGATCACACACAGAGGTGACCATACAAGGATATGGGACCTAGGCAGTCATCTGCAAGCCAAGAAGAGAAACCACAGGAGGACTCTACTCGCCATCACCTTGATGCTGGAATTCCAGCCAGCAGAACTGTGAAGCTTGTCACTTGGCAACCCACAGACTCCAGGGTCCAGGGTAAAAGCGGCCCACTAAAGCACTAAAGCACCAGATGCTGAGGTAGAAGGAATTGGCTGGGCCATCTGGCAAAGCATCTTCTGAAGACTCAGGAGCTGACGTGCCTCATAGTAACAGGACAGGGTGAGGAGAAACAGGAAGCTTAGAAAAAGTACCAAGAAGAAGAAGCAGGGGCAAGAGCAGGGTTTCGCCTGGTGGCAGAAATTCTAAGAACAGGAATACGCGCAGGTTCCAGCATGTTTGTTCCAATCAGTAAAGACCACTTCTTTCTTCCCTCCCCCCAAGCGCCATCTTCACCAGCTCAGCTGAGCCTTCTTGCAGCAGACCACCAGGAGCGGGACTGTGGACCGTTTAACATCCCATCCTAGAAGCAGGGGGTGGGTCATTGGACCCTTGCTTGAGATTCCAGCCACTCCTCCCCAGTCATTTGTTTAACTCTGAAGCTGTGATTCTTTGCCTGTCCAAAACACCTGATGGTCTAATAAAGACCTGAATGGCCAATAGCAAGGCAGGAGCAAGGATAGGCGGGGCTGGCAGGCAGAGAGTATAAACAGGAGGAGAACTCTGAGAATAAAGAGGAGCAAGAGAACAAGGAGAGGAGGACATCAGGGGCAGCCACACAGTCAGCCACTGAGTAAGAATGAACTAAGATATACAGAAGTGATAGAGAGGCCAGAAAAGGTAGATGGGTTAATGAGTTAAGAAAAGCTGACAAGAAACAAGCCAAGCTAAAGCCAGGCATTCATAACTGAGAATAAGCCTTCATGTGTGATTTATTTGGGAGCTGGGTGGTGAGCCCCACAAAAAGTCAAAAGAGGAAAACCATCACACAGTAGAGTACCAATGAAAGCCTCCTTTCTCCGTTCCACAAGGCTGGCCCTGACCTGCTGCGTATTTGGCAAGGTTTGTCTGGAATTCCCATCAACATGATCATCCCACTTGGATCCAGAGCACCAGGCTCCAAGCAAGACAACATAGGAGCGTCCTGCCTGAGTTCATCTGAAAACTCAGAAGGAATCTGAACACTGCCCGTAGTAGGATCTCCCATCACTAAAGAAACTGTAAAGGCAATGGCAGTCTAAGAGTTAGTTCACTGAGGGTCTTCTGTAGCTCAGGCTAGCCTTGATCTAGCCTTGTAGCCAAGGATGACCTAGAATGCCCGATTCCCCTGCCTCCACCTCCCTGGGCTAGAATCACAGTTGCACACTACCGCATCTGGTCTATCTCTGCCCTGCTAGGACTGGAACCCACGACTTCATGCATGCGAGGCAAGCACTCTAACAACTGAGGACATCCCTGCCCTGACAGTTTAAAAATCAGTAAGGATACATCGCCACTAACAGTTTGTACCTGAGGCCAGGGTCGAAGTGCTTTTGTTTTTAAAAGAAAAATTTCCCAACAGCATGCTAACACAGATAAGGAAACAGAGGCACAGGAGGCACAATGGCACCCCAGGCCCACACATCAGTTGAGGGCACAGTTGTTGCTAGTGTTTATACCCAGAAAAACCTGGAGACTGGAGATTTCTTTATATTTTCTCTATTTTATTTTCAGTTAGTAATAACAAACCTTCTCATTTAAATGGAAGCAGTGTTTTGGTAATGACAGAAGAATTGCCCCAGTGGCTTGGTGCTAGGGTGGGTTACGTGGGCGTTAGGAGGTAGGGCAGGCATAACTGAAGCCTGAGAAGTCACAGAGAGAGATGACCAGGTGGGCAGGCCGCACTCTTCTGGTCTCAGGATGGTCTTCTCTGCACCAACCCTGCTTCCCTCTCCTTGGCCGGCAGTCCTTCTTATAGTACTTAATAACACTCGGTTGTCGCAGAGCAGATGCTTCTAATGGCAGCTCTCAGGAACCCTCAGCAACAGCTGGATAGAAGCCACTCCTCAGCGTGTCCCTGCACAGGAAGGGAACTCACAGCTGGTCTTGCCCGCAAATGGTTTTATTTTGCAACATCCTGCCAGCCGTTGCCAAAACAGATCCTCTTTCTCATCCTTCTACCTAGGTCTTTGTATCAGATGGCGATTCGAAACCGAAATTAAACCCCACGCCTCAAGCAGGAGGCACAGCCACAATCCCGAGATGTGAGTGGCAGGTGTCAAGAGTCACTTGAATACTCTTTAAGAGTCCTAGGGCCCCACTTGACATCCAGTGACCTTCACATTCAAGGCAGGAGCTGCTTTTAAGAGCAGAGGAGAAACCGGCCCAGCGGCTGGGCTGAGGGCCAGCTGACCGTTGAGGACACACAGTCAACTACAGAAATCAAGCTGACCCAGAAAAGAGAGACAACATGAAGGGCGTTTAGACCTCTGCACGGGACTGCTACACAGGGAAACATGGGATGCCCAGGCACATTGGAACGTCACATAAACAGCTGTTAAGTGTAAGTGTGCCCTGTGTGATGTTAGGGGCATATTTGCATTGCAAAGTCTTTTCATGGTTTTCTAAAATTCACCCATCATTGGGCATCCTGTATCTTGTCTGGCAGCTGCTGTGGGAACTGTGAACTGTTTCTTTCTCTGGGAAGATACAGACAAATGTGTACTTCTGGGGCACCAACAGCAAACCCAAATACAATCCCACTGAAGTCCAACTTGGGACACGAATGAGTTTATTGACTTTACTTACAGAACATAGGGGAGTGGTTTCTTCGAGAGGCATGGGTGGCCCCAAAGCAGCTGTTAGTATTTGAAAGTCTCACCCAACATAAACGGTGACTTTCCCAGAGCTGCCTTTATCTACCCCCCCCACACACACACACCAAGCAGTCAACTTTCTGGTCTATACGCACTAGCACCTCCCAAGACCTCAAGGCCATGTGCAATTTTGGACAGAATTACATACGGGAAGCTAGAAGGTACAAGAGGGAGTGATCAGAATCTCAAATGGGGGACCAGTGACCCTCCCCATACCCCTTGTTCTTGTGGTAATGCCAACAGTCAACAAGCCCAATCTCGGGGGTCTCTTGTGAAAGTCACAACTGTAACAAGGATGACAGTCGTTGCTCTCGGAGGACAGCCCTCCACCATAGCAAAATACCTGCGAAGCAGCAACATTTATAATACAGCCAACCTCATCTGGCCCTTGGACCAAAGGTGAGCATACAGAAAGTCTATACAGTAGCAAGGCCAAGGACAGAGGCCATGTACAGAAGCAAGGACAGCAAGACCCAGCCCAGAGCCTTGATAAGCACTGGGCCAGATATTCTACCCAGCTTGGCAGCTGTAAACCAGTCATCTCCTCCTGTGCATTTAACAGCAGCACAACCAGGGCTTCTTTGAGGTCTCATGCTCGACACACACAGAGACCTCCCTGGCATCCTATGGTGGCTCAGAGGAACTACTAGGGCCAGAGGCTGCATCTGATAACAGGATACAGAGCCTATAGAGTTGATGTTTGAGAGAAGCTAAAGACTAGAAAATCCCAGCCGGGCGGTGGTGGCGCATGCCTTTGATCCCAGCACTCGGAAGGCAGACGCAGGCAGATCTCTGTGAGTTTGAGGCCAACCTGGCCTACAAGAGCTAGTTCCAGGACAGGCTCCAAAACCACAGAGAAACCCTGTCTTGAAAAACAAAAAACAGACTAGAAAATCCCATCTGGGACCAGTTGCAAATAGGAGGCTACAGCCAGCCAAGTGGAGTAGGAGGGATCCTAGGGAGATTTAAGCTGAGAGCCATGTTGACTACTGAAGGAAAAATCATTAGCGGGAACAGAATTAGCTCACACCATGGCAGAAGATCGCTTATCCATCCCTGTATATCTTAGTGAAACACAGCTCCTATGGCTGGGCTAGGAGGGCAAGGTACAAGAGGAAATTATTACTACTCAGACCAATAAACATACAGCAGCCAGACCACAACTGGGAGAGACAAGAAAGTTGCCTGGGGTGCAAATAGAAACATTCAGTTTCAGATTCCCTTGAGTTGGGAGGGTGAGATGGATCCGTGGGTAAGAAGTTTGCTGCCAAGCATGACGACCTGAGTTCAATTCCCAAGGCTCAAATGGTGGAGATAAGCAACCCCTTGTGCACGAACGCACAAGATAAACAAATGTAAGAAGAACTATTTTAAAATAATTAATTTTCCTATGATTGCCACTTCTCACTCATAGCTCTTTCTGTAGAAGCTGAGTGGCAGTTGCCACCTGGCCAGGCATACTAGCACCTGCCTAAGCATCTCAGAAAACCCGCCCACATTCCCTGGCTGATTGTCAGAGTGTAAGGGACAGTCATAAAGGAGGAAGAGAAGGAAGATTTGATGTGGGATTCCCTTCTGTATACTGTGAATACCATTGGTTAATAAAGGAACTGCTTTGAGCCTATAGAAGAGCTATAGAGGAACAGAGCTAGGTGGGGAAAACTAACCTGAATGCTGGGAGAAAGGAGGCGGAGTCAGGGAGAGCCACTGCTGGAGACAGACGTGCTGAAAATTTGCTGGTAAGCCACAACCTGTGGTGATGCACAGATTAATGGAGAGGGGTTAAATTAAGATGGAAGAGTTAGCCAATAAGAAGCTGGGAACTTGGTGTGTTTATTGCATGCAACTGAACAAAGAGGCAGGTTAGCCAGTCCTGGTAGGGGTACATTGTAGGGAGCGGTTTCTGACTGCACTCATTCATGAAGAAGAAGCTGTGTATAGACCTTGGATTTAAAGAAGCCCACCACAACCAAAAGCAACTTGAGGAGGATAGGGCTTATTTCATCTTACAGCTTTGTACTCCATCGTCCAGGAAAGTTGGGACAGGAACCTGGACATAAGAACTGAAGTTTACTGGTTTGCTCCCTATGGCTTGCCCAGTCTGCTTTTTATACCATCCGGGACCACCTGCCCAGGGGTGGCACCTGTCAGTGGCTCCACCCACAATGGACTGAGCCCTCCCACATCAATCAAGAAAATGTCCCACAGATTTGCTCACAGACTAATCTGATGGGAATGTTTCCTCACTTGAGGTTCCCTCTTCCCAAATAACTCTAGCATGTGCCAAGTTGAATAGAAACCAGTCCACACACCATCTCTAAAGACACAGCAAACTCTTGGGGAAGAGACCCCGAGAAGCCTTGCTGCTTGGAGGAGACAGTTGCCGGTAGAGTTCTTAGACCTGTCCAGCTGCCTGTAAGCAGTGCAAAGAGCCCCGGGCTTGCGGCTAAGTGAGCCATTGCTCACGCTGCGGTGGGATTTTCGGAGATGCAGCTGCTCCTGTATCATCCTTGCTCCTCATTCATGCTCGTCTTAGTAGCCTCATTAAAAGCCCATTAGTTCATCAGGAACAGCAATGGCTCAACGCTTAAGAACACTGGCTGCTCTTGTAGAGTACTGAGGTTCAAATCCCAGCACCCACGTGGCAACTCACAATCATCTGTGTCTCCAGTTTTAAGGGATCTGCTGCCCTCTCCTGGCCTCCCCAGGCTCTGCATTCATGTGGTACACAGATGTACACAGATAAAACACCCACTTGCATAAAATAAAAAAAAAGGATCTTGACGCACCCTAAAATAAATAAATAAATAAAATATATATAAAAACAACTCATTAGTTCACCAAGTTTGTTTAAATATAATCATTATTTTGTTCTGTCATGGGCTCCCTTTCTAGGATGAGTAAACTGTGCTGCATCTGTCCCTAGGGAAAAGTCTGTCACATAGCATTGCTATACAGAGAAATTGCTTCTGGTGCCCAGTATGGAGATTGGTTGAGACCTTATCAGCATCAGCCAGAGTTGCTGTGTCTCCTTCTCATCTAGGAAGCCCTGACAGTCAACTCCAAGCTCTCAAAACCAACAAGACAGGCTAAAGCTTTATCATGTCAAATGTCATCTTAATTAGGGTTCCTATTGCTGTGAAAAGACACCATGACCATGGCAACTCTAACAGAGCAGACATTTCACTGAGGGGGCTCACTTACAGCTTCAGAGATCCAGTCCATCATCACCATGGTGGGGAGCACAGTGGTGTGCAGGCAGACATGGTGCTGGAGAGGTAGCTGAGAGTCCTACATCATCTTGCAGCCAACAGGAAGTCGACTGACACACTGGGCGGTATCCTGGGCATAGGAAACCTCAAAGCCCACCCCCACAGTGACACACTTCCTCCAACAAGGCCACACCCACTCCAACAAAGCCACACCTCCTGGTAGTGCCACTTTCTGAGCTTATGGGGGCCAGTTACATTCAAATCTCCATAACTGTTCTACTTTATCCTGCATGAAGTCTGCCAGCACAAAGCCTCCAGCACGAAGCCAGCTGGCACGAAGTCTCCTGGCATGAAGCCTGCCGGCATTCTCCTTGCCACCACAACTGTGTGGCCCCAGAGTGAAGCTGATGTGGACTTAGGCATGAAATCCAGGGTCAGGGGCTGAATGTATGAATTTCACGTGAGGGGGTTCACCTTCACTTTCTCTTTGCTCCAGAGAGTAGGAGGTTGTATGTGGTGACTAACATCACATCTGGGTGGAAGTGGACATGGGATCAGGTCGAACCCGATTTCAAGGTATCTATGAGGTCTTCAGATGAGATTATCACTTCAGTCTTGGAGGATGTCCTCAGTCTGGCGGGGCTTGTCCAGTGTATGGGCAAATACATTGTCCATATTATTTAGACAAATCTATGTCTAAATAGAACAAAAGTGACCAGGAAGAACTCTGCCTGTCTTAGCATGAGCTATCAACCTGATCTAGTATAAACATTCTGCTTTTACAGAGTCTCCGTTGAGTCGGTGGTTTTATGAGGCTAATCTGTGGACATGCGCACAAGCTATCCTCATAAATGACATAGGAGGGCCCCACCTACTGTGGGCCACATTGTTCCTGGACTGTGTAAGAAAGCTATCTAAGCACGATCCTGCAAGTGAGCCAGCACTGTTTCTGTTGGCGCTTTAACGGATAACGCTTGCCTGGAGATGCACCAGAAGCTGGGGATTCGGTGTGTTTATTGCATGCAGCTGAATGACAAGGCAGGTTAGCCAATCCTGGCGGGGGTACATTGTAGGGAGCGGTCTGACTGCACTCACCCATGAAGAAGTGGTTGATACTTTCTGCATACACTGTCAACGTGGCTACTCAGACCAGGGAAAAGGCCCTGCCATTCCCGTGAATCTAAGGCATTGTTGTCTTTGACATGGCTGTGCTCATGTCAACCACACATACATTCAGGATTTCATCCACAGCCCCTCTAGGCTTCATCTCCTCCCAAGTGCCCAGGATGATGGCTCTGTTTCTCTTTTAGACTGGCTCGATCTCTTGTAGCCCAGGCTGGCCTTGAACTCACAGAGATCCCTCGTCTTCTGCCTCCCAAGTGCTGAGATTAAAGGTGTGTGCCACCACTGCCTGGCCTTTATGGCTAACTCCTTAGTGGCTAGCTCCGCACCCTGATCTTCAGACAAGCTTTGTTAAATCACAAACAAAACATCACCACAGCAGTTCTTCATGGTTCCCACACCGATTTCCATCAATGGGTTGTAGCCTAGAAGTTCAAGCCAAAAAACCCTATCCCACCTACTTGCTTTGAAACATGTGTTCGAACACAGCAACAGAAGGGAACTGGAATAGTACCCCCCCACACACACTTGAGGGGCTGATGTAGCTCACCTCCTCTCCTGCCCCAGTTCCCATAGGCACCCCTGGTTCTCGGGCCCTTTGGACTCAGACTGAATGGCATCTCTGCAAGCTTCTCGACCACCCCCAGCTTGCAGACAGCAGATCGTGGTACCTCCCTTTGACATATATGGAAACCTCCAATTTGCCCCATTTCTCTGGAGAACCCTGACGCAGCACTTCTGCCTTTTAAAAAGTATTCAAGTGAAAATATAGGACTCTCCTATCCTCAGGCAGATTTGGGCATCAGTGAAGATCTTTGCTCCTAACGCAATACCAAACATTGATCTGCGAACTTATGTAAGTCTATTGTATCCAAAACAAATTAGATCTCAATAAACAAAACTTTTTAAAATGTACTCTTAAAGGTATATTGGAGGGGCTGGTGAGATGGTTCAGGACTTAAGGGCATGAGTTGCTCTTGCAGAGGATCTGGGTTCATTTCCCAGTACCCACAGGTGGTTTACAACCATATGTAACTCCAGCTCTCTCTCTCTCTCTCTCTCTCTCTCTCTCTCTCTCTCTCTCTCTCACACACACACACACACACACACACACACACACACACACACACACACACACAGGAGGAGGCAGTCCAGTCCTAGCACGATACAGGAACTTACAGTCCAGCAGAAGGATAAGGGACTTGGAGGCAGAGAAATCTTGCTTAGCACAAGGACACACCCACCAGCGGCCTCTACAAGCCTCTGATTTCTCTTGTTCCTAATTCAGAGTCTGCCCCACCCCTGCTTCCCCAGCCCAGAGCAGGGAAAATGACTGCGCCCACGCTTGTGTTTCACAATCGCTCTGCACTTTATTTGTTACGCTCTTCACAGGGCAGATACAGAACCGTCTTCTGGTGTGACCTGGAACCTCGGTGGAAGACCTCCACTGACCAGGAAACACCACTCTTGACAAAACTTCCTCCTCATTTTCCTGACAACCTGGGAAGTGTTGAAGGGTGACCCAGCACAATTTGCACATGCAGAAAGACAGAGAGAGAGAGAGAAAATCCCCCATGAGCCCAGCAACATTTTCCAGAGTTTTCCAAAGTTTGGCTAAAAGCAGCTTGCCAAGGCTTCGGGTTCGTGAGTTTTCCTGGCTGCCGGGAGAGCCTGAGATCCAGTCCGCGTGACCGGCTGGGGGGCATCTTGTGTCAGTGGGGTTAGCAACAGCCACAAGCCCATGCTTGCAAGGACTAACTGCAGGATGTGGAAAAGGAAAAATTCCAGTAGAAGAAATAAAAGAGGGAAGAGCAGAGTTTAGCTGGGTGGGTAAACAGGAAAACTGTACCACTGGACAACGATGGATGTCTTTCTGCCCATGTGAGGGTCTCAAGGGAGACTCCTTCTCCTGGACCAGTCAGTCCCCTTACTGCAGCCGGTCGACTGATTAATTAAATAACACACGTTATAAAACTTTAAAAATGGAACATTTACAGTCGGGGCCATAAATACGTGCTTTGAAAAGTGTCTACATACATATTTACAGAGTTGTAAGATCAACCATAGTAGCCCTGAAAAAGAAAACCCCTTTCACGTATGACAACTCTCCCAAGTTCTGTCCTCCCACTTTGACACGGTGGGACCAGAATGGAGCTGAGGAAACAGCACCGAAATCGTCTCAGGCATCCTCTGCCCCAAAGGCACAAACCCCAAGGACCTCAGTGACCCAGGTCTGAACTCTGAACTCAGTCCCACGTTTCAGACTCCACCTGTCCACCAGAGCAGAGGGTCAGCAGGTGGTTTGATGGCATCTGAAGATCAAGATCACCCATTCATAAACTCCCGCTTGGCTCTGTTTTCTTCACCTGTTCATGTTTTTTCATTTCCCTTTTTATATTTTTTTCTTTGCTTCCCTTTGCAGCTAACTTGTAAAGTTCAGCTGCTAACAGCGTAGGAGGTCCTACCAAATGAGACAAAGACGGGCACAGGAGAGTCAGTCACCCCTCCACCTCGCAGTCCCTAACCACTGCTTCTCCTAATCAAGAGATGAGGTCTGAAAATGGGCAGAGTCTGCCTCCTGGGCACATGGGCTCTAGGGTTCCCTGCAGAGACTTCAGAGCAGTGGACTCTAGAACTTCAAAGGAGGAAAAGACTTGAGAGCAGGCAGCTCCAGCTGCTCAGGGAGAAAGGGGGTTTCCGAGTGCGAGGGCCAAGGTTCAGGCTTAGCCCCGATGGATCTATATGCTATTTGCTATTGATTCCCAGAGACAGTGTGAGGAGAAGGTCGGTGAGGGAGGGGGGTGGCATGAAGGGGAACTTGGCCTCCGAAAGGATCCCTCCCCACCCCTCAGGGCCAGACAGCTCAAGAAGCACAAAGCAGGGTGAAGGAACTCTTTAAAAAATTGCATAGAAGGAGATGCCCCTCCGGGCAGGATGGCTGCACCACAGAGTGCGGTTCTGGGCCAAGTCCAAGGATCATCTGGAGGACGACGTGACGGCTGCCGCCTTCCTGCTTCCAAGGCTGGGACCTTGGCTTGAAGACCACGTGCATGTTCCGGCACACACACGTGGACACATTCTCTCTCTCTCTCTCTCTCTCTCTCTCTCTCTCTCTCTCTCGCTCTCGCTCTCGCTCTCGCTCTCGCTCTCTTGCTTTCACAGCTCGGAAGGTCAGTACTCTCTGCAGGGCAGAATGCTGGTCCCTTTGGCTTCACTGATTCCAGGTCACTTCAGGTGCTGAGGAGAAACAAAGAGAAAATGACAACAGTGGCCACATACTCACTGCCTTCCATGGCTGTTCATGGTTCCCCATCTGATTATTACATTAAGCAGTTTAATAAAGTATGAAAGACATATAGGTAAAAAGCCCCCATTTGATAAATTTTCATAGCATATATTGAGCTATGAAAGATATGAATGAAGATGCAGAATATGACGCCCAATCTACCCCGAGCCACCGTTTCAGGATATCTCCCCCAGACAGCCATCATCCTGGTTTTTAACCACTTTAGATTGGTCTGCCCTTGCCCTACCTCCCTGGCTTCCTTCTTTCCTTCCTTGTTGTGACACATTTGATTACACTGTGTAAAGATACGGTCACTCTGGCCAGGTGGTGGTAGCACACGCCTTTAATCCCAGCACTTGGGAGACAGGCAGGTGGATCTCAGGGAGTTTGAGGCCAGCCTGGTCTACAAAGCAAGTTCCAGGACAGCTAGGACTGTTACACAGAGAAACCCTGTCTCAAAAACAAAACAAAACAAACAAAATAACAGATGTCACTCTGATTGGTTTAATAAAAGCTGAAAGGTCAATAGCTAGACAGAATTTCCAGGCACAGAGAACACTGGGAAGAAGAAAAGTGGAGACACCAAGGGATGGAGAACAAGTTAGACACACAGGAAGAGGTAACAGCCATGAGCCATGTGGCAGCACATAGATTAAAAGAGATGGGTTAATTTAAGTCACAAGAGCTATCGGCTAAGCTTTCATAATTCATAAGTCTCTGTGTTGTGATTCGGGAGCTGGCTGGTGGGACAGAGAAAGACTCTCGACAAATGGTGCCCAATGTGGGACACGTATTTTCACACCAGACCTGAAAAAAAAAAAAGGTTCCAAACACACAAAAAAGGAGCCAAATTTAACTTCGTACTCCCAGCCTCTCGTGCGGGCCGTGGTAAAGAGATGCATCTTCCAGCTGCTGCCTGTGGGTGGGAGCCACCAGTCTGTCATGAGCTAAGATGCGTGATAATTTAAATTTTGCTCATGCAAACAGAAAAGGTTACAGATACGCAGCTAAGCAGATACAGGCAGGAAAATCACCTTTAAATGGGTTACAGTGTGTACAAAAAAATGTACATAGGCTTAAAAGAAAAGAAAGTGGGTATAGACAGTCTTGAAAATAGTTTATGAATAATAAGAAATTTAAAAAAATAAAATATTATAAAAGGATGAGCCACACAGAGAGTCTGGATCCTGTATGGTGTGGGGTTGATGCTGACAAGCAAACAGCTGAGGGCACTGGGTTAGAAAAACTATCAAACACCAACCTATTTATTTTTAAAATGTCTTAACTTCAAAATGGAAGTCAAAAATATGCTACATTGGGGAAGAGGTTATGCTTTTGTTCTCTAGAAAGTGAAAGGCTATGGACTCTTTCAAGGTTGATAGAGATCGGATTTGATTGGGGAAAGGCCCTGAAAATCCTGGCTGCAGACATCAAGAAAAAAAAATGTAAAAAACAACAAGACAGGTGACTTTAGCTACTCAAACAGAAAACAAATCCTCTATAACTGAACTGTGCACCCCTTAGTGCTGGGATTAAAGGTGTGAGCCACCACCTGGATTTGTTTCTGTATTGATCTTGTGTAACCCAGGGTGGTCTTGAACTCATAAAGATTCAGCGCCTCTGTCCCCCAAATCCTGGGATTAAAGGTGTGTGTCACCACTGCCTGACCTCTAGTGGCTTTAGCTTTGCCTCTGGTCTTCAGACATGATTTATTTATCAAAATACAAGTAATACAGCACTACAGTGGGGCTTCAGAGAGTAGTGGCCTTTTCTCCTGCAGTGAGCAGCTCTCCCTCCCTGGGGCAGTCACCTACAGTCCACTGTCCATGGCGGAAGTCAGAGGACCACAGTTCTGATACACATTCTACCCTCAGCTTCCCTCTTGAAACAGGAGGGTGTTGACCCGTGTGTATCTTCCTGAGCTCAGATTCTGTGCCATAGACTTTCAAACTTTCCTGCACCGATAGTGTCCTACACTGAATCTCGTCTCCCTGAAAGCCCTGTGGATAACCAAACCTATACCATAGATCAGGACCTTTTGGGAACAATTAGGACCCCGGCATGTGAGGACATCATAAGAAGGAAGATACTGTCTACAATCAGAAGGAGGGTCCTCACCAGAACCCCGATGACAACCATCAGTCCTAAAGTTGTTTTTTGGCCTCCACACGCATGTGTACATGCACACACATGTACAATGCACACGGCTCTTTTCATTCCCCACCCTCCCGTATCTCCCACCCACCCCATCCAAGCCCCTCTCCCTCCAAGTCCCTTTCCTATATTTGACAGTTTTTGTTTTGAGATCCAGAGAGTGTGACTGTGGGTTTGGAAGGCTCCACTAAAGAATTCCAATGGAGCTCACCAATGGGTCCTCAACTGACAGTAGCGATTCCCCATTTGCAGAGCCTAGCAGTGACCGCAGCTTCCGCAGTGGGGTACACGGGCTGCAACCTCCCACCCACGGGTGAGTGTTAGCAGTCTGGTTTGGGCAAGCACATTTCCACTGACCTTATGGCTGGAACGAGTGTGCTACACAATTTTAAAATAAGCATCCTATTACCCGAGTCTGTTTGGGATGACAAAGCAAAATACCACCCAGGGGCAACTTCAACAGCGTTTGTCCCCCACCACTCTGGAAGCTGCAAGTCTCCATGCATACATATGGAAGTTAAAAACTTGGAGAAATTGACAGTCAATGAATGGCAAGCTGGGGTTTGAACCTTGGTGGTCCAAGGTCTACACACTAAGCCATAAAACTCATGCCTGCTGAAGGCCCCATGCCAGCCTGGAGGGTCCTTGATATGCCATCTCTCCCACTCGCCCACCCAAGACCTACCTCGGAACCCACTCCCAGACCCAAGAGCAACCCAGACGGTGCCAGGGTGCCTCTGCCTCCTACCTGTCACAGAGCAGACAAAGTGCCTACTCTTTGAAGAAGGGTCCCTGGAACTGAGTTGCTGCTGCTGAGGTCTTGACCTTTCTGCATTGTCTGGTGATGTAGGGGGCTGCTGAGGAGGTGCATCGGGCTGCCAGGCGAAGACTGTAGCTGTATGGAAAGGAACAGCACGGGTCACATCAGGAACCAGCTGGGGTCTCTGGAATCACTGAAGGCACACAGATGTCCCTGCTGCCTGTATCTCCCAGGCCCAAGCACCATGGTCCTTCCTTTCATGCCAGGGGCGGGGTGATGGGGCTTCCTAATGGAAACGTAAGCCCCGGCCCCCTTAACATGGCAGAGCTTTGTGTGATACGGCAGCCTACTAATTGGAATTCGTTTTTTCTTTCTTTTTTTTTCAAGGAAAGCTTTCTTTTGCTTCCTGCCTATTATTCCTCCTCCTCCTCCTCGTTGACTTGTGCTCAGTTGGGTTCCCGCCTTCTCTGGGAAACCTGCCTCCTGTGAGTCCACCCCACCCTTCCCCCCTTGTGTCTCCCCAGGTTGTAGCACTCAACACACTGAACGGTAGAATACAGGCGCTGTCTTCCTTCTGAGCACTAGGAGCCCAAGGTCACATCTTAGCTGCCCCCCCCCCCCCCCGTTGGCTTAGCACAACATAGCAGGAATGGCTAGGTGTGCCTGTAACTCCAGCAACCCAGGAGGCTGAGGCAGGAGGCTGGTGAGATTAGGGCTAGCCTGACTTATATATAGCATATGGTGAAACTGTCTCAAAGTGAACGGATGGCTATAGGGTGCTCGCTTCGTGCCTGGGCGGTACTGGGCATTTCATGTAGACCAAGCATGCTGAGTCAGACCCTTACTATTTCAACTTCACAGAAGGGAAAACGGAGGCACAGGGAGCCTGCGGATCGTCAGCTGTCTCTGTGGGCACAGAACACGGTGTGAGCAGGGACTGGGGAGATTGATGAGGTACGGACGGCAGAAGTGGGCAGGGCCAGCGCTTCTCTACTACTCCTGCTTGAAGCTGGCAGTACCTGGGGGGCGCAGGAGGTGAGAGTAGGGTTCACCCCGGAGCTGGCAAATAGGGGGGTGAGAGTCAGTAGTATTCTTTAGCCAGGGTCTGGCTTTGGGAATGTCTGGAGATTTTGGGGTTGTCATAACGGGAGGGGGCGCTGCAGTCTGCATATACTGGGCGATGCTAGGAAGTTATGAAACATCCCACAAAGCCCAGGGAAGCCAAGAGCTATGCAGCCAAAGACTAATACAGTAGCATCCCTAGCCACAAGGGATTTGCTCTAAGACACCCCATGCATGTTGGGCGCCGAGAACAGACAGTGCTAAGCCCAATACACACTCTGCTTGTTTCTGTACATATGTCTGTAGTAAAGTGTGACTTAAGAGACCAAATGAGCCAGGCCTGGTGGCTCATGCTTGCAACCCCACACATGGGAGCAGGAAAACCACATGAGTTTGGGGTCAGCCTGTGCAACATAGTCAGCTTAACAGCCTGGCTAGAATGAGAACTCTGAATGTTTTCTTTCTCTTACTATCTCATTGCATGCTCAGCTTCCCTCTGAGAAGAAGCCTTGACAGCTCCTCTTTGGCACCTCTGTTGTCACTCTTTCTTGAGTATCTATCAAACATTTAAAACCAGCCCCTAGACACTGAAATTCTGCAGGCCCCACCTCTCTCTCCTCCCAGGCAGCGGCAACCACAGCCATTTCCACAAGGGGGCGCACTTTCTCCCCAGTCCTGGGCATTCACCCTGGTGTTTCTCAGCAGCCCACAGGAAGGGCCCTCTCTGTCATTACCCCCAAGTACATCTGTCCTAAAGGGAAGACAATTTCAGCCACATTCATATGGCCCCTATGAACCCCATATTCCTTCTCTCCAGACCCTCCATCCTAGGAGTTAGGAAAAGCAAATGACTCTATATTCATTGATGAAAAAATGGACACAAGACACAAGGACAGGGGCTTTCTTGGGGTGGCAGAGCCCAGGCCTTGCATTCCCTGACTGCGGTGGACAATGGTAACCACCTCGACGTCTCCGGTGTCTCCCATGAGGACTGGGTAAGAGTTGTCTACAGGATAGACGCCTTGGTCCTGAGAGGTTGAATGCCCACGGTGTCTCTGGAACGACACTGTAGCGAGTTGGTCCAGTAGCTATGGATCTTATGAGTCTTGAGTCCAGCTGTAGGAAGCTACCAAAATTTACTCGGGGGTAAGCTTGGGAAGCTGAAGTCTGAACTTAGCTCTGACTCCACGCCTGTCACCTCTGACCTCGCCATCCTCCCCAGGTGACCTCATCCACATCCTCCTAGAGATGACCCCAGTGTCCAGGCCCAGACCACACCTGGATGTAGCCTGAGTCTCAGGATCAGGCACCATTTCCATGCAGAGGGGGCATTGCCTGAACATTTGAGAATCTCCTTAAAGTCAGGCCCTGACCTCTACTTGCGACACACCCCTCATCTCTCTTTCTTAGTGACCAGTACTCTCTTGACATCCTGAGAGGCAGATCCATGGAGTCTTCCTGTCCCCTCTTCTGCTGCTGTCAGGGATTCACTGTCCTCCCTCTGTCACCACCACAGACCACCTTTCCCTTGGTCTCCTGCAATGCTTCCTCTCAGGGCTTTCCGTGGCCACGATGCCTTCCCTCCAGCCTGCCTTCCCTCCAGCCTGCTCTGCTGTGATCTTTCCCCCAAAGGGCACACAGGTCATGACACCTCTTCAGGGCACCTACCCCTTGCGCCACTAATAGATGCAAATAACCTCCCAAGCATCCGGGCTGCTGCTCTACAGACATCCTGGGACCTAAAAAGGACCAGCTCCGTGTCCAAGGGAATTGGATGCTAGGGCTCAGGCCTCAGGCTCCCAAAGGACCAGGTTCCTTCTCAGCGCCCAGGAATCCGTGTGAAAGACATCCAGGTAAGATGGTCTGCACAGGAGCAGCGGAAGTGAGGTCAGAGGTGGGGCAAAGACGGTGAGAGGTGACGCTCGAGCGCACAGGAGTAGCCAGGAGCAAGGACAAGTCTCGGGCTGACAGCACCACAGGAGCCCTGAGGGACTCAGTCTGCTTGTTTGTCCAGGGTGCCTCCAATGAGGTGACAGAGCCCCAGCGGTTGGTTGCCCAGGTGCTCAAGCAACACTGAGCCTTGGGAGCTAGGGAAGAGGTGAGGTCACAGCACCCAACCTTCTCCTCTCTGGTGCTTTCTCAGACACAAGGGAAAGCTGAAACCAAGGTGAAGGAAAGCTACAGCAAAAACTACAGAAATAAAATAAAACTCCAACAGTGGTGTGGCCCAGTCAGTAGAGTGCTTGCCTAGCTTACTGGGAGCCATGGGTTCGAGTCCAGCACCACCTAAAACCCAATGCGCTGGTACAGGGCTGTCATCTCAGCACTCTGCTAGGGAGGCCAGACGCCCAGAGAGGGTCAAGGTCATCCTAAGCTACAGGAGTTCGAGGCTACCTTCAGTCACATGAGACCCCATCCCAAATAAATAAGTAGAAGATAGGCAATTCCATCAATAAATCATTAAAAAAAAAGAAAACTTAAAATGGGCAAAAGACACCAAATCACTGAGCGAATTTCAACTATAAACATTGCTGAGTGGCATAGCAAAAGAACAGCAACTTCAGCACCTTCACTGTCCAGACCTGGTGGTGTACACAAAGACCACTGTCCAGCACAGCAGGAGGCCTGGAAGCATAGGGTGTCAGAGCCTGGCTCCCTGGGCTCATGTGCGCTATACATAACGCGCAAAGCAAACAAACACACAAGACTCCTAAGAACTTAGTGATCAAGTGATCACTGCGGACAGAAAAGAAGCCAAGGGGGGAGTCCTAGGGATGGTGGAGGGCGGGAGAGGGCCGCAGAGTAAAAGAGGAAGGCTTCAGATGTAGCTGGGTGTGAGCTGCCACACAGGGATCTCGGAGACACTTGGTCCTTACAGGGGGAACGGCAAGTGCACCTGAAGTAAGGTGTGTCTAAAACACAGGCAGGTAAAGGGGAGCAGAGAGGAGGATCTTGTAGGCCCCAGGAAAATGAAAGCTTACTTGTCCGTGCCATGACAACCGTAGGTTTCCAGGGACAGAACTGGGGAGACCAGTTTCGAGGGACCTGATGCCACCCAGGCAGAAGAGATGGAGATCTGGCCTTTTCAGACTGCTGGAGGCTGAGCTGTGAGAAGCGGCAGATTTGGACACGCTGAGGTCATGGCAGAGGGAGACATGGCTTCTGGCAATGCCAGGGTTGGACCCGGATATGAAGAGGCATGCAGTCTAGCTTAGCTCCAGAGTGGGATGTGTGCATCCTGCTGCATGGGGAGGGGACGCCAGGGACAGCCGGGACAGCTGGGAGCATATTCAACTGGAAATGCTGACCAGGCACCAGAGTGTGTCAGGTATGTGGCTGATCCAGGACCCAGATGAGAACATGCATCTCGAACTTGTCAGCACCTAGAGATGGAGGAGGAAAGGTCCAGGGGCCAAGGGTGCAGTGGGATGTAGGAACAGCAGGAGTGAGCTGGGTCAAGGAATAAACTGCCTTGGGGACAGACAGTTAACGGTGACCACCATTATGGTGTCACAACAGCAAGCCCCAAACCCACCACGTGCTATCTCTCAGAGGCCAATGTTAACCTTGGGAACAGGGATTCCACAGCTGGCGGAGATAAATGCCGGCCAGTGACTTCAAGAGAGGACTAGGGGGAAGCACATGTAGGCATAGACTAGGTCATGGGAGCAGGGTGGGGACCTGGGCGGGAGCATGAGGGCATCTGCTGGGTTTCTGCCTGGCTTTCCCCTGGCTCTCACCTCTTATGCAGACTACATTGGGCCTCACACTTCAGAGGTCTTACCCAACTCTATACCTGGCGTGGCACAGTTCACTGGGAAACCAGTACAGGATAGTGTCAGGTAGGCAAGGGAAGACAGGCCTGAGACTAAGCAGACATCCCCTGCAGACTGGACAAAGGAGCCATCAGTCACTTCCAGGAATGTCAGTCAGTTGGCATTGTAGGCCCCTCCCATTCACATAAAGCCTATTGGGCTGGGAGTCCAGAGATCGGGAACTGCAAGAACTATGCCCACACTCAGGCCTAGCTCTGCCTCTGAGGGCCTCCAAACGCTACCTCTCTCGCTCTCTCTGAGCCACAGGACACTCACCTACAAAATGAGTATTTCAAGCAGGGGTGGTGGTGGAAGAACATCCATGACCTACACACTGGGGGCGGGGGAGGGTGCTATTTTAGGTCCCTTGCAGGAGTTCCTTCAATCCCCTGTCCTGCAAGGCCGGGTTGCCATGATCTTGTTTTATGGGGTGGGGGTGGGGGATAGAAGAGGTTCCACTTAGTGAAGGCACCGGCTGTCAAAGCTTACAGGGAAGCAACCAAGATTTGAACCAGAACCATGTGCTCCTAAGCCTATAGGATGCAGGCCTCACAGTGGTGGAGATGAAGTGTTCTTCGGTGTGGTGTTCCTCTTCCCTAGACATCACATGGAAACACTTGTCGGTGACAGCCCTTTGGATATGCGAGATATCGTTAGCACCTGTCTTTTAGAGATGCGCTTAGCCAACGATGTTGAAGATGAGGTCAGCACCAGGGACAAAGCAAGGCTCAACCCTTCACAGGATTTGCTGTTGTTGGTACAAAGGTTCTCATGAGCTTTGTGTGGCACCGGTGCTGGCTCCGGAACTCCAGAACTTGGCGTCAGATGCCAGTGTTGAAGATGGTTCATCCCAAGAACAAGCCCAAGGCGGATCTTACAGAGCTGAGTAGCTCATGCAGGACTTTCTACTCCCGCCTCCATGGAGAAGCCCCATGTCCCTGGCTGGCAGTATCCCAGCCACAGGGCTGGCACCGTCATTGCAAAGGCACGCTTACCATGTGATTGCATGGGCATTAGTCAATGGGAAAGGAGCTGCCAAAGAGCAAGGAAACTATGGGACGGGGGCCAGGTCCCGCCTTCGGTTTCTGCGCCTTTCCCCGAAGCCCTCACCCAGTCTGGCGCCAACCTCAACAGTTTAACCTGCTCCACACACTGGAGATGATGTGGCCTCAGGTCATCGGTCCCACCCTGGGCTGCTCCACCAGCTCACTGGGTGGAGGAGACCTTCCGGAAAGTCTCCTCCTGGCTGGGGACAGACAGCCTGGCCCAGTTAGATGCTACTCAACTTGGAGAGCCAACAGTTTGCAGCTAGGTGGAAGTAGGTATAGGATGACACACCCCAGCCCCGCATGTGTCCTCCCTGATGCGCGCTTGCTAAAGGCATGCAGGGGGACTTGTTCCCTGGAGTTTAATATTCACCAAGAACTGTGAGATGGGTGTGCCAGCATTTAGGAGAGGGTGAGCACCTGGCCCAAAGAACAAGGACTGAAGCAGTATAGTCCTAAGGATGGCAGACAGCTCATTACTGACCTAACTTGTTTCCCCCATTTATCTGCCAACTAACTCACTGGCACTATGGGATGTAGCCGTGAGCAAAGATCAAACACTGCACACATGAGAAGTTCTCTAAGGAGATGAATCTACTCGGGCCCTCAAGAGAAAGAACATAGGGTTTAATTGCGTGTGTGCGCGCGCGCGCGCGTGCGTGCGCACACACGCACGCACTCATTTGCACCTGAGAGCGTGCATGCAGCCTTAGGTGCCCTTTCTCTGGTGCTATATACCTTGATTATTTTTAAAAACAGGATCTCCCCTTGGCCTGAAGTCACTAAGGAGTCTTGGCTAGCTGGCCAGGGAACCCCTCTGCCTCCCAAGTGCTGGGACATAAGCAAGCAGTCATCTTGTACCTGTACTCGTGAACAATGCTACTTTCATTAATGACTCCTGGGAAGCAAACACTGGGGCTCAGGATTTACAGAAACATCCAACTATAACCGTGGATTACAGAGCGCTGGAGTGACACCAAAGGCAAATGAGTCTCAACTGCGTCGTTCTGTCCACAGCTAGTGTCAGAGCAAAGGGTCATATTTTCTGGGAGCATTCCTACTGTCCCAGCACCTATGCTTCAACTCCTTAGGCAACAGGGGACACGTGACATCCAGTGACTGAGGAGACCTGTCTCATTCATCGGCGGCATCACGCTTTGATCCTGTCAGCTGCCTTATTATAGCAGCTCTGACTCACAGGTGTGATGGGGACATCACCAAGGTGGGGGACACTAGACTGTGGATTCAGGCTTTGGAAACATGTCCAAACACAGCCCAGTCAAGTGTGTACAGCATTGTGAAATCAGCCAATATGGAAGTCGACCAGAAGGTCCTTCCTTATTCTGGGTGAAAATCGGAAGACACAGGAGGAGTGGGATCCCCTGCAATGCATTCTGGGTGCCAGCACTGGAAAGGAAGCCCATGGATGCTAAGTGTCAGGACTAAGGTAGGCGATGATCCCAATGTTGGGAGGGCACAGCAGAAAACTGCAAGCCCATGTGGGTAGCTTAACTCCCGAGGCTTGCCTGAGGCCAAAACTTGCCTGTTAGAATTCAGGTGTGAAAAGAGCAAGTTCATGCACTAGGAATAAATACTGGTTCCGCTGCTAGTGGTCCCACAAATTGCCTAAGCCACACAACTGTCACCCACATTCAGAGGGCCTAGTTCAATCTTATGCAGATTTCTCAGCCTCAGCTGCCAGTCCAGGAGGGGGCGGCGGCTTGGCCCTACCTCAAGTGATGTGACATTTCTTTGACTCTTTGATGCCTCACCCTCTCTGAGGAGTGGATGGGGGTGGGGGTGGGGTGGGAAGAAGATGGGGAGAGCAGGAAGACAGGAGGGAGCTGGGATTGGTATGTAAAATACTGTTTTAAAAATTAAAAAAAAAACAACAAAAATTCAGGTTCTGTGCTATGTACCAGTGTGGACTGTGAAGGAAGAAGCCAAACTTACTGGTGCCTCTGAATTAACAAACGGTGTTACGCTGTTCTGCCAGCACAGTCTGATCAGCTGTTCCGGTTTGTATGCATGTACACGCGTAGGGAACACACATGGGTGCACGTGAAAGCCAGAGGACAGATTTGAGCGGCATCCTTAGTTAATTCTCATTGGTCTGGAGCTTGTCAGTTAGGTTAGAAAAGAACGGCCACTGAGTCCTATGGAATCCACCTGTGTCTTAGGTTAGACTGAATGGCCACTGAGTCCTGCACCTGTGTCTTGTTTCCCTGCAGGGTCTAAGAATTGAGCTCAGGTCTTTGTGCTGAGCCTTCCTCCCAGCTCACACCACAAACCCTTACCCTCGGGGACTGCACACTGAGTGAGGCATTAACCCTTCGGCCAGGTTTGTCACCACATCGCTCGGGGAAGTACCCACTGCCTCTCACTGATCATTCCAACAGCTCCAAGAGTCACGTTTTAACCCAAAACTTCGGTAGTTTCATCAGGAGATCTTTGGGAAGTGGAGTAGTTCATGCTATAACCAGCCCTAACCAGTTCTTTTTCTTCCATTATCCCACAAGTATTGAGTCTTTATAGGAGCTTAGGCTGTGGCGGGTGCTGGGGAGGCATGGCAAGGGGGGGGGGGAATGCTGCACAAGCCAGCCCAAGGAATGATTCAAGTTCCTACTCCTCCTCAGGAAAATGCAAAGGACAGACAGACGAGCCAGGGAATTCTCAGTTCTACCTTGGCTCTGACTTCAGGAGAGTCCTGGACTTTGAAGCTGCTCCTGACTTACCAGTCACCAGTGGGCTATAAAGACGATGAGGAAATATCTGTAAAAGAGCCTGAACAATTCTCTATCCCAAAAAGAGAGGGTCAAAGCAGAATGCAGAGTGAAAGCTGGGAGGAAAGCACATGAAGAGAAATAGATTCCTTTTAGGATAGAAGGGACTCACTCGGGAAGCTAATTCAAAGTCCCAGGTTGACGGTTCAGTATACTTAGAACTTTACATAAACTCCTCGGGGCCCTGGCACACAGTCAAGAAATGTTATTTTAGCAGAAATTAACGAGACTGATCATACTCAGCAAAATACTACCCTCACCTAAGCAGGTGTCAGCCATAGCTCCGGATGTCATTCTGTACAACAGTTACTCCAACCACCACGCCTGGGCTCAAACCTAACGCCACTGAGGACAAACCACGTTAAAGACCTTCAGCAGCTTTCACCCTCGCGGAGTCCCTCAGTGACCATCACTATGGAAGATTGCTCAAGGGCATCCCACCCATTTCACAGGGAGTCAGTTCCTGAAATGTTGCCTGATAGTTCTGTTACCTTGGTGGGTGTTAACAGTCACCAAGTTGCCTTCCTAGAAGTCTGTGTCACCTTCATTAACATTCACAGTCCATGGGTGGAGGCCTCACTCCACAGAGCAGGCAACCCAGGCTTGGCCAGCAAACGCTCATTACTGACAGAACCAAGGGAAGCGTAGTAATTCAGCCGGCTCCTCCAACTCCACCGAAACAGAAACAAGTTCTGGACAGTGACATGGGTATCAAGCCGTATCAGGCACAGCTATATAAATGAAGTGAATTTAATACAAAACAACCAGGTGGCTCCGCACTGCAGCCCAGTACAACAGCTTGGAGATCAAACTGCAAGCTGTGACGTCCCCTTACACCAACGTGGGACAGGATTCAAATGCTGTCATCTTTCCGTCTGGGTTACCTGTAATGAGAACTCTGCTTCCCTCAGGTCCCACTATGAGGTGCCCAGAAGAGTTGTCACACAACTCAACAGGACTGGCATATCCCAGCGGTCATCTCTAAGTCCTGGGCACAGGAATGCTCTCTGGTTCCACAGCAAGATACAGAATACAGCCCGACATCTGATGGCCTACACGGATGTTTTCTGATTAGCAGGAGCTAGGGGGAGGACATCCAGTCATCACATGGAAACAGAAGCCATCTGAAAACGCTCCTGCAGCCTAGCTGGGCTGGCGAGGGCTGGGCCTGATGACAGAGAGTGAGAAGAAGATGCTACAACAACAGAAACTAAAGCAACGAGGCTTAGAGAACGTCATCCCAATAAGGAATACTTAAATGCATCCCCACAACCTAGTCAATCTGCTTTCCATGGAAACTGTCCCTAAGCACTGCATATGGAAGCCGACATACATTCTTGTTGCTAACCACATGTGCCTCAAAGTCTAGGATGCTATGAAGTGAGTCCTATTTAAAATTTACATTTATATCGATGCTAAGACTCAATAGATTATTAAAGTACAACTCCAAAAATACACAGTAAACGTTTGTCTAAACACTGATAGATTCCCGCTCATAATATAAACTTGCATGTCACAGTCCCGGACTCTGTGGCTACCAAATGACACCAGTCTTGTTTCATCCATCCAACATCTCACCGAGACCCTATCACAGGACCCCTGAAGAAGCTGCTTCTTTGGCTGGCTCTCTGCTTTGGTTTGGTAGCTGAACACGAAAGTCTTCCATAAGATGTCTAGGCTTCTTGTAACATCTGCCTGGATTTCCTCTACATCAGAGGCTTGAAAATGACATCCAGCCAGCACGAGTGAGGCAGAAACCACAGTGCGCACAATTCCAATTACACAAGTATTTCCAAGACCCTCATGGCTCAAAATTAAATCTGATTTTTGGAATTGCATTAAGTAATTTAATGCAGTCACGTGAGCTTACCCCCCATCTCTAGTCCTCAGGCTTAATCAGAAGTAAATGAAGCTCATAGAGACCCTTAAGGCCCTAACACTCTATTAAAATGGAGAGGAGGGGCGCTGGTTCAGTTAGCTCGACAGCTCACCACTGTTGGAAGAGCACCCCACACGCATGCACCCCTGTGATATGCCTCAACACAGGCAAAACTCTCACACACAAGACATTCTTGAAGTAATCTTTAAAACAATACCACAGGAAGATCTGACTGTGCATGTCAGACAGTTCGCTGAGGTGGGACGAGTCTAGACCAGCCGTCCTGGGGGTTAATACACAGCAGGCCATGGTCTGCTGGCAGTCCTGCGCCTGACCTAAGAATAACTGTCCTGAAAAACCAATAGACAAGACAGGCAGACAGGTAACTGTCAAACGCCAAGGGCATGGTGTAACAGACTTGTTTTTACATGCATGAACTCGGTTCCTGCTCTCCGGTCAACCGCTGAAGCAGAGGATAGCTCTGACTGCCTCCTCTGAAAGGAGCAGCAGGATGAGGGAGAAGGGGCAGAACTACAACTGCCAGCCAGGGCAGGCCTTCCGCCCTATCGTGGTCTATGTTTACTAACGCCCAAGTCTAGTGGAGAAGGTACCAGGATGGCTCCTGAGATCCTGAAGGGGAAAGGGGAATGTGAAGGTAAGTGGTGAGCAGCAGCTGGGAGGCAGAGGCCTGAGGCACAGCCTCAAGGCTACCGCGTGCCTAAAGCGCAACCTCAAGGGAAGGCTACCGCGTGCAGCAGTTCCTGCCTTCCTAACCACACCCACTCACAAACCCCAAGTTCTGTCCTAGAATTTTCTTCCTGTAGGACACTGTGTGCTTTTTATTTATAATTTTATGCAACACAGATGTCATCTTTACCCTCAACCTGGACCTTTCTATTATTTGGTATTTCAAGGCACTGTACACTGAAGGTTGATGTGAGATTTCCCCTCTGTACGCTAAGCTCACTGCCCCTGCTGAGTGGGCGTGGTTAGGACCAACTCCAGAAGGTCCTGGTACGTCACAAGATCTGCGGCAGGAAGGCTCAAGGCACAGAGTGGCTTAAAAGGGTCCTCAGTCTGAGGAGGCTCCACACGCCCAGCCCTGTGCCCCCAGTGCTTTAAGTCCAGAGCTTAGGGCTCAGTGTCTTCTGGTGTGTATCCTACAGGATGGTCATATCCTGCATGTGGTGTAAATCCACAGACCCTAAAGGGAAGGAGCTACACACTCAAACGCTTGTTTGTGGGCTGAAATTAGCCAGAACGTTTAAAGTAGAAACTGTCCAGCAATCCAGGACCTCATGGTCTACGCTGATGAGGGCTCGCTCTTCCAGTGAACTACTGAACCCTGCGCCAGAAGGCATGTGGTTCTCTCTTAATGGCCTGCCCACACTTCCAAATACACGAGGACTAGATGGGCAAGTGACAGTCATAGTCTAGCATCAGGGAAGAAAAGCTGGGGCGGGTGTGTGTGTGGGGGGGGGGTCCTGCCAGAACTGGAAAGCCAACAGGCAAGACTATTCTCCTTAGTCATCAGTCAGGTCCCTAGGGCACCTGCAATGTGGCCTGTGTATTCACATAATCCTCTCCATTTACTGTGTTCTGCATAAAGTTTCCTATAGACACCAATCTAGTCAAAGTGAGCAAACCTCACTACCCAACTGCACGCAACACATCCAAAGTGAGCTTGGACGTCATTAGCGTTTAGATCTAAGTGTGAACATCTCCACTCCCCAGTCATCAGCACTCAGCAGCAAGCTGGTTGCTCCTTTCTCATCAATCAGCTTTGGGGACTATGACATAACACTCCAAATAGGAAGTATGACACCACAGGGAAGATCGCCAGGAAAAGACTCACAGAGGTCGCAAATTTTTGCTCTGCTTTTTGGGACAGGGTCTCACTATATAGCCTTGGCTGGCTAAGTAGTCCTCTCTAGTCTCTGCCTTTCGAATGTTGGGATCAATGATGCCACAGCACCACATCTTCCCAGTGTCAGAATTTCTGTTCATTCTGGTTGCTAACATACAGTGACACACCTAGACCAGGGCCTGGCACATTCTAAAGACGCAAAACCAAGCTAACTCTAGAAACTCTTGCCAGGAAGAACTTGCTACAATCCAGCTCACGACAGCCAGCACTAGATTTACCACCAGAAATGACGTGAGTCAAAGGGACAGAAAGCTCTGGTCATTTAGCTTTTTAATGTTTAAAAGCTGTTTCGGTCTTTATGCAGACTACACAGAGGGTAAAGTGGGACTGGAATGGAACAGCTCCTGCTTTACCAGATAGACATGGATGGCATGGCTTCTTGGGAACGCTTCCATTTGGCAACAGTACCCAAGGTTCCAGCACCTGTCAGAGCCAGGGACATCATGGAGATCAGAAGCACATACCCCGCTGTTCTTTACTAGGGGTAGGGCAGCATGCAGGTCAGCAACAGTCCACTCCTTGCTTTCTGCACAGTGAAAACTAAAATCCAGGAAACAGCACTCCCCCAAGGCTAAGTCACCAAACACTAGGAAAGGACAAGGGTCCGATGAATGTAAGCTAAATGGACAGGGAGGGAGAGATGCTGCTTCTCAGGGTGCCTTCAAGATCTGGCTTCCTGGCAGGGCACTGTGGTACATCTGCGTACTCTGGTGTACAGCGTTTACAAGAACAACTGCTGAAGGGCACGCTCCCCTCCTTCTCCCTGGGTTTCTTAGAGCCTGCCAGGTAGGTAGACAGGTTGTCAGGCCTGCGGTCCTCTCCCTAGAGGAAGGTCAGACAGTGGGCTCTAGGATACAAAGTGATAGAGTGTCTGGCTACTGGAAATGCCCCCTATACTTATGTTAAAGCCCCTGGAAGAAACACAAGCTTCTTTCATTCATGCCTGGGAGAACTATAAAATCAATCTGCAAATTAAAAAGCAGACAGCACAGATGCAGTTGAGATCTCAGGTAGCACCCTCAGTCCTTTGAACTGTTCTCACAATCCACAATCTTGATCCAGCTACATGTCTACCCTCTGAAAGGAAGCAACTGCAATTAACAGAACTCAGCTGATGCCGCAAAGACACGGGTGGAGAGAGGTCCCAGGCAATGGCTGACTACATAGATACACACCAAACAAGGTCCAAGTAGTCTGCTCCCCCTTATGGACAAAATACAGTCCTTTCACAAGTGTTTACAACGTGTTTATTGGTTACAATGATATAGAATGCATCATCCAATTTCCCCCTAGTTGTCAGGTGTTTTAAATAACATGGAAAAAAAATCTTTCTTAGCCATCTAACAAGCAGAGGATGTATCCATTCTAAGAGGGCAAAATAGCAAACATCACTCTTGTATGTCTGTAATAAACTCTGTCAAGGCTACATTGGTTAAAAATCAATGAACAATCCCTTTTGTAGGTCAAATAGTAAATTTAATGTTTCCATTAGAATAGTCTTTATGGTACTCTGTAACAAGAAGCAATAAAATAACTAACAGCAAACTTCAGTACAGCAGACACTGTCCAGATTAACAATGTGAACAAAAATATAAGATGTAAATTACATTAATACAATTGAAGCACCCAAAACAATTTAAATAATTTTAAATATTTTATTTTTAAACGGCTACAAATGCTTTATACAGTATTTCAACATGAAGTCTCCTTAACAGAAATGTAACAAAATGGGAATGATAGTGAAAGGTTAAAGTGGCACAAATTCAAACAAGTATTAAACTACAAATTTTAAGAGGTAGATTACTTTTAAGGTTAAGTACAAAACACAGCATGAATAAAACGTAGCCATTTTCCACCAACTCAGTCATGAATCTGGGGGCATCAGGACTCATGGAGAAGTGGGAGTGATCCACTTCGGAAGGAAGAGGCCAACCTTGCTTTCAATCTACTGAGACGGAAGTGTAAGGCCTGGTGTGCTGATACAGACAGCTATACAGGCCTGGATGCTTTCCATACTAACACACTGCTACATAGCATCGCAAATATAACAGTTCTAAATTGATGCCAGGCAGTGAGAGGACAGCGTCCACCTGGATAGATAAACACGACACTAACAGAGGCATAAAAAGGAGTCCATATCCAATCTGGTTTCCTCTGCATTGTGCTAGCAATCTGCTTGTGATTTTTTTTTTTTTAAAAAAAAAGGGCAAGGGTAGAGATCGACTAAATGCTTCTCTGTGTAAAACACACGAAAGAAAGGCATCAAGGGGCCGGTGTGTAAGCAAGCATTTTGAGGTGAGTGCACCCGATCTGTTATCCCTGAAACTATGAGGACCACAGATGAAACAAGAGCACTTGCTTTGCAAGGTTCAGTTTGATCACTCCCTTATCTGTTCTCTGCCAGTCCGGTGACGAGGAAGGAGCCAGTCCATCTAGCCCATCTTACGGCACCCTTCTCTTTGGATCTCAATCCCCCGAGAGCCCAGTACACATGTGAGCACACCAAAGAGATGGATGTCTAACCCTAACCAGGGAAAGAAGCCTGCTGTTGCACAGCTTTCGAGTCAGCTTAAACTGGTCTTGCAAGCTGGGTAGAGTTCGAATCCTTTACCGTAGTGCTTATCCTAAGTTGAGCATGTAATATAGTCAGTTAAGGTTTGTTTTGTGGGGGTGGGGGTTTTTCTACGGGAAGTTCCTAGAAAATAAGAAAACTGAAGATAAATGACCACATTAAGACAACCTTATTTGAACTGACCTTGTTAAAGAAAAAGGTGAAGTGACTCTAAGACAAATGTTGCCAAGACAGAAACACATACATGACTCTAATAGTTTTAGAAACACCACACTGGCTCCCAAGATGTAGGTTTCCTATCCACAGTGGGTGAGGCTGTCAGGGGAGAGGGATACTTTGTTAACTCAGCACTTGGTATCTATCCCAAAGTTGCTTCTTTTCTAGCCTTCGAACTTCTGGACATTGGTAGTGGAGGATGGGGTGTTATGGAAAACGAAACATTGTTTAGATAGAGCAGCCCTTTGGATTACAGGGGGAGAGTACAGTAAAAGTCTGACTTCCTTTCTGGAAAGGAGTCCTCAAAACATATCCAAAGGCAGCAGCAAGAAGGCCCAGGCAGACTGTGCTACACACCCAGGGCAAGGCTCACCTGTTTTGTTTTGGTTTTTGGTGCATATGTGCACATGTGGTTTTGTTGTGAGAAAAGCATTTGGAGTGCATGGCTTTTTACCCCCAGAACGGCATACCAGCTGGTGCTTCAGGAAGTGGTCAACTGATAATATGTGGATTCCTGTGCTCAATGCTGTGTTCTGGTTATGCATGTGGCTGGTGGCAGCCATGTCCATGAAAAACTAAAGAACCCTACAATGTCTTTCAAATAATTATGGTTTGCTGCAACTAACAAGCAGGCAGGAGTGAGTTGCAAGTTATGCAGAGCTGAGGACAGCAAATCACTGCCCACAGGAGCTCCATGAACAACAGTTGCTTGCATCATGGAGTCTCCTCTAAGTCAACTGAGAGAAACACTGGAACAGAGAACCACTGTCAGTAAATGTTCCTCCATTGTCAGCATACAACACACAAGCTTCTGAGAATGAACTCAGTCTAGCCTGTATCAGCCCTGAGTTAGAAGACAGCTGGTGTACATATGCCAGCAGCCAAGAATCCTACTGTTGTCTACATTTGCTATGGAATACTAATAACTAAACATACTCTGCATAAACGCTCAGTCTTATGTCTAGACAGTCAACCATCATGTCCCATTGGACATTCGGTTTTTAATTGTCCAAAACAATTCACGAAGTTGAGGCCCCATGGTAAGTGCCTTGGATGATGCCCCCATTCTGCAGATCTGTCACCAGGGACATCTATTGCATCTTCTATGTTTTCATTATCTGTTGCTTTAAGTGATACTTTTAAGTCAACTTTAACTCCAGCAATGTAACTCTGTTAACTATCAGAATAGTTTAAAGTTTCCTGGAATAAAGATACATTTGGGGGCAGTTTAGCCTTAAGGAGTCTTTACAATACCAGTAAGAGCGTGAGTGAACTTTATACTCACTCTTACCTTTTCATACATCTACTCCTGAAAAGGCTCAACAGGATCCAGTATGAAAGAGGAAAAGCTTTTAGAAAATACTAGAACAGGACATTCTAAAGCATCAACCACCTGGAGGTGTTCTTAAAGGTAACCCACAAAAATGATGGTTCAGTTATGTTCCGTTTGTGCAGAATTCCCAAGAACAGAGGCCAATAACAAGAAGGGCGTGCAGACAACCGAAAACAGTGCTTTCTATCCCCACAGCCAACTCCACAATGCCACCTATGCACCGGTATGGTCAAAGATGACCAGATCTATAGCAACTAACACTCAGCATGTTTTGAAGTACCTTCAAAAAATTCCAATCCTACAGTGAATTGTTGAAATCAGCCTTTGCTGGTACCTACTGTCTGGAGCTTTGTTTTGCTATGCTTCAAGGCACACGAGGACCAAGAACCATATGATCAGTCATACAGTGACAATGGAACTGTGTGCTTAGGTCTCTAAAACAAGTCATTCCACAGCTGTCCCTAATTTTGTCTGCTTCCAACACCCAGAATTATAGCCATGACAGCCCAGAATGAAGACAGGCCGCATATCAGGTGTCCAAGCATATGTCTTCTGATGGCCACTGACTGGAGACATTGGGACATTATTTGGGAATTCCAAGTGTATAGCAACTCAGCCTGAGAAGTCAATGTAACAGTTCAAACTAGGGCCACATCATCCTGTCTGTCCCTGAGAACCATTTCTAATACGGGGAGAACATGGAATAAGGCAGTAAGGTCAAGTGAGATGAAGTGAAACCTAATGTTACTGGGGAAGGCACTGAGCCTCAGGGCCACAGAGCCCTGCCTCCCTGCAATCTCAGTGCCGAGTCCACTCTTCTTGCCCATTAGAACCTTGACTGCTGGTCATACTAAGGCTGGAAGCAGAGGGCTGGAGGGGGAACATAAGGCATTTTTAAGATATATGGTATTTTATTTAAGCAATGTGGAACAAATTTAAATTTTAAACACTAGCAAATGGAAGCATTAATAATAAAGAGTCTTAGACATTAGCAACTATGCTTAAGTCACAAACTATTATAAGAGTGTACTGTGGGTGCTAATGGACTTGTGACCCGCTTCACCCTAAGGAACCAACATGAGTGACACCAAACCACTGCCCAAGATATGAATTCTGAGAACCTCATCATTTCACACGGGGAAATGGGTTCAAGTTCCATCCACAAATTAAAGAAATGTACCACTTTGTGAGTACTAAGTCTGAAATAAAACGTATTTATTCATCTGTACAGCAGTCAAAGCAGCAAGGGTATACTACAAATTATGCAATTGCCACTTTGCTAAAAGGCTCGTGTCAACATTCTACAGGAGGGGAAACAAAACATCCTCCAGGCCGGCTACAGCTCTCCTGGCGGTCCTCACCTCCCCGAGTCTGGGCTTACCTCAAGTCCTTCAGCTCATGCCTGGCACTGCTGTCCTCTCTCCTGCTTTCACTCAGGTCCGCAGCAGCTGCCAGCTGAAGGCTTCTGGTGATTGGGCCCCCACTCCGCTCTCTAGACTTTACTACGAACCGGTCTGTTCTTTTCTTACTGGCCAGAGCAGTCTTGCTTTGTAGAACAGCTTTGCTCTTCTGCACTTTCAAGTGCAGGTTTCGGGAGGATTTGCTTGAGAGCTGAGCAGAATGACTCTTGGCAACAGCTTTGGACTTTTTGCCCTCAACATTAGTAACTTTGGCCATTCTTATAGGACTGGAGTTCCTCAAGGAAGAAGAACTTGCTTTTTTGGATTTGACTGAAGCTGCAAACTTGACATTCTGTCTGGATCTGAAGGATGAGGAGGGCAGTGAGGCTTGGGCAGGGCCTGAGCTCCGAGCTCTGGTCTTGCCCAAGGGTGCCTGTGTGCTCTGCATCTTAATCTCCGCGTCTGCGGTCCGTCTCCGGGGATTGCTGCTGCTGTTTCTGTCACTGCTGGCAGGTGATGCGTGGCTACCTTTCTTAGATGAATGGGAAACTTTTCTTTTGGAAGGAGAGAGGGGTTTTTTAGGACAGCTGAAAGCAGCATGCTTATTCAGGCTGCCAATGTACGTGAACTCCCTGTCACAGTAAGGGCAGATATGGGAGGATACCTCAGCAGTGTCCTTCGGGTCTGTCTTCTGCTTTGCAGATCTGTTCTTCTGAAGGATCGCTTTCTGTACCAGCTGGTTTTTTTTCTTCAGTGCACTTAGCTTGAGCTTATTTGGAGACATTTTGCTGAGTTCAACATTGAAGCTCAGTCTCTTGGGCTGCCCCATCCGTCTGAAGGCATTTTTCCCAGAGTTGTCTAAAACCATCACTCCGTTTTTGGGTTGCACAGTTTGTTTCAGGGGCACTGGGTTTTTCTTAGGAGTGTACCTCTTCTTGTCACTTGCAGATGCACATGCCAGGATATGTTTATGCAGCTCAGGCATATTATCAACCCCCTTTCCACACTTTGTGCAGCGAATGGCAGTAGTGAATGTCTGTGGAATATTGTGGGTAGTGAAGTTTGTGGCCGTTACACCAATCCCCATGGGGTTTCGATGGTGGTACTGAAATGGAGGTGGTTTAAAGCTTGGGTAGTGCTGATTGAGACCAAGTCGAATGTCTGGATCTTTCGTCTTCATTCCAGAAGCCATTATTTTGATGGTTGTGTAAAGCTCTTCAGAGGAATCATTTAACTCCTCCTCTCTGGAAGTTTCCAAAGGCTCTTCTGGCAAATTCTGCATATGCTCCACACAGGCCTTGCTGGGGTCTGTGAAGTTCTGGGGTCTCAGGGTCCCACTTTCGAACTCGTGATGTGTGCACTCCTCATCTGGGTGGAGATCTCGTTGGTGCTGCTGTAAATTGCATAAGAAGGCAAATTCTTTCTTACATACAGAACACACGAAGATATTCCCAACTCCGTGAAGCAGAAGCCTATGCTCTGATAGATCAGTCTTCAGCTTAAAAAGCTGCACACAAAACTCACATTTGAAGGGCCATTCTTCAGCATGAACAGATAAATGCTTAGTTAGATCTTTAATGGAAAGAAAAGGTGATTCACAGACATTGCAAACAAAGCTTTTGCTGAATGTTTCATGGACAACACTCGGCCCACCCGTGGGCGGGGCCTCTTCCTTGGGTTTCAGACCTTCACTCTCTGACTCCTCCTGTTTAAAAGTTATTGCAGGGAGAAGTGCTTCCAGGTTGTCCCCAGAGGAAACCACAGACGACACTGCCGAGAGAGGGGGTGGTGAGGGGGATGTGGAGGAGCATGAAGAGGAAGAGAAGGAAGAGGATGAGGAGGAAGAGGAAGAAAGTGTTGGAGGACCAGGGGAAGCAGCAGACATGAGTGGCTCCACAGGAGGAATGGGAGAGGGTGAAGGGGACACTGTTGGGGAAAGGATTGGAAGGGGAGACTGGGCAGTGGCGTTGGAGAATGGAGAGGGACACTGCTGAGGTGATGCATCAGAAGAGGGAGTGGGGAGGGGAACATTTGGAAGGAGGGGAGGTGGTGGAGTGGCAACTGTTAACACAGGAGGGCAGGGGGGCGGGGAAGAAGGCTCTGTGGGGATCAAGAGAGGAGGCAGCTGACTCGAAGATATGGAGGCTGTCTGAAGAGAGGGTGATGAAGGGCCATCAGCTTCAGGTGGGGACTCAACAGTAGGGGCTGAGCAACTCGAGTCAGGACCAAGTTCAGGATCTGGCTGCGTATCTAGGGATTTACAAGGACTTGGGCTCCTGGTCACCTCTGGTGTGGTTTCTGCAGGTAAGCTAACACCATTATATTCATTGAGAAGAACCTTTTGCAGCATGCAGGTGGTTGGTTTCTTCTTCTTTGCGGCACCACACGCTGGTTGTGCTGAATGGTTCTCTTTGAATTCCTTGCCTTCAGCATCACAAGGCTTTTTATGCACACTGAGATCCAATACAGATTCCCATGGGACTGGAGTCTTGCTTGTACCCTCTGACTTCTGTTTGACTCCACTGGATAAATCCAATGGCTGCTGGTTGCACACACTGCTGAAAGGAGAACTGGCTGCCCATTCTTTTGTTAGTTTGTATTCGTCAAAGCAAGGAGGGCTTCCAGTGTCTCTCTCATCTCTCCCAGACAAGCTCCATGCTGGTGAGTCACTACGACTTTCTAATTTGGGTTTCTTGGAAGTCAGACTTGTGTCTGTCCATGCTGCTTTCCCATCACTTGGTTTCCCACCAAAGTCTCGAAGGGCAGGACTGTGCTGTGGAGAACTGGGTGGAGAGCTGGTGCGCCTCTTAAACCGACTCGAGGGCACAGGTAACATGGATGCAGGAGCAGATACACACACGGGACCCAACTTAGGGATCTCAGCTGCTGAAATCCCTGCAGGAGGAGTCAGTTTGTCCTGGGTCTGAAGAAGCTGCTTGAGCTTTGAAGACAAATAGACACCCTTCTCTTTATGGAAAGACACCACCTCTGTTGTTGATATGCTCAGAGGCAAACTTAAGGAACATGAGGGCGCTGTGGAGTCAGAATCTGCCTCAGTTTTAATTTTGGGGAGCACAGGTGGACTGGCAGTTCTCCGTTTCTTTGATTCACAATTTGTGCTACTGGGAGACTCTTTAGGAAGTTCATCGTTTACAGAGACCTGGGTACTCTTTATATTTTGAGTAATTTCTACCGTTACTGGAGCGAGCAGACAATCTATGCCATACAAGTGAGCAGAATTAGACTCCATCTCAATCACATCACAATTACTAGTGCTGTTGTTGGTTTGAATCTTACCATCAATATAGTAATTTAGGTTTTCAGAGATGTTGCTTGAAATGTCCATGATGTAAACATCATCAGCATCTCCTTCCTCCTCCGGCTCTGTGCTTGGTACATAAACATTCTGGGAAGGTGGTGCCTGCTCTGCTGGTGGGTGAGGCTCCTCCAGGAGTCCTCCTTTTCGACGGACACCTTTGGGAATCATGTGGCGTTCATGAACTCTGCGCTGATGTCGTCTCATATTGGTGTGAGTTCCAAATACCTTCTTGCAGTATTTGCATGGATGAAGTTCTTTAACTTCGCCGTTCTCTTCCACACTAGAAGAATTTACTATTTCCTGGGGAGCTTTTTCTGAGTTCAGTATCAGAGAATCTTGTCCAAGTTGAGGTGGACTTGACTCATCTTTAGAAGTGACATTATCTCCCTTGCCATCATCTAGGTCCTCTGAGGGCTGTAGTGTCATGCTGGGTCTCCTCTTTAACCCCGCTTCATGGCGACGTTCATGCCGCCTCCTGTTAATCTGTGTACCAAACGCTTTCCCACAGTACTTGCACTTGAAAGCATGATTGATTGTAGACATGTGGATGTGCATGTGACGCTCAAGCCCCTGCTTGGTTGCAAATTTTCGTTCACAATGCTGACATGGGAACATAAACGTCTCAAACACATCACCGTTAGCCTCCTCTTTCGTTCTGGGGATGTGAGGAAGAGGGGCCATGTCTGGAGAGTCTTCAGAAGTTTCATTTGAAATGCTCTGTGGTTCTTCTAATAAGTCCTCTGGCTTTTCTTCACACCGTATTTCTGGCTCTTTTACAGAGCTTTCATTGGGTATGCTAGCTTCTTCCTCCCCATCTTCTTCCAACTCCTCTTCTTCCTCTTCCAATTCCTCCTCCTCCTCTTCCTCCTCCTCTTCTTCCTCTTCCTCCAGATCATTGATCTCACAATCTGTGACTTCTTGTTTCCCATCTGGCTCTGGCTGTGGTTCACAGGCGGGGAGAGGGGTGGCCACCTGTGGAACTGCATCCTGGTTGGTCACCTCGGGAAGAAGGGCTGGCTGCTCAGGTGCGGAAGCCAAAAGCCTCTCATCCTCTTCCTTCGGACCTAGGGAGCACAGGAGAGCAGAAGCACAGATATAAGACCACACTGGCTGCTGTGGGATCAACTCCTATGACTTTATTGCTGGAAGGCACTAAGATATGTAAGCAAGAACATCCCGTTTATAGGGGTGAGCTGGCTGCAAATCCCTTCCACTGACTTAACAAATGAAAGGGCCTGCTTAGGATGAGGAAACATTTGACACTTCAGGACAAACAGATCCACAGGGTACTGAGCTTCTTTGTTTATAAAAACTATAGTGCCTACAACAGTAATGGAACAGTCGGTGTTAACTGTAAGGAAACTAGTTATAAAGTAATTTCTCATGATATAAAGAACCTACTAAACCTATCAGGTTAGATTCTTGACACTGTACCTGAAAGATGGAACTAGAACTCATTCTAGAATGATATAGTCAGTTTAAGGAAACTTCCTATCTCTTAGAAGCCTAATCCAATTGTTATGAATCAGGAGCACTTCACTGAAGAAAACAGCAATCTCCAATCACTTCTGGGTCTGTGTGCTCATTTCCACCTAGACAGTCCAGAGGAGGGCTTGCTAATGAAGCCACAGTTGAAGAGACAAAGCAAACAAGCCACACAATCATCTGGCAGACAGAATGCACTGGATAGAAACAGCAGCAAATACATGAGCTCTAAATCATAATGGCACTAAGCAGCTTCAAGGTTGGGAATAGGCACCAGGAGATGAGACTAGAGGTAACCTAGGACCTAGAGATCATGAGAAGCTGGCCATTACCCCAGGTCAACAGGGAGGTGGTTCTTACGGAGAAGTCATATGGCTCCACTTTAAAGAGAATCCAATAGAAAACCTAGGTGGGCGAGGAAGGGGGTGGGCAAGAAGAGCTCTTTGCTCTAGGAGAGGTGAGGAAGGTGGTGGAATTAATCAGAACTGGGGTACATGGGTTGTAAAAATGAAGCTGACAAAACGTGCTTATTGACTGGCTGTGGTGAGAAGCCAGAAGACTGCAGGAAACTGCGATAATCCTGCTTACACGTGGAGAGACAAAGCATGAGTTTACTTAGGATGAGTTAAAGTTTAGGGTATGGTAGTGTACGAAGTAGAATTTCATAAGAATCTCGAGGTCAACACAGAGGCTGGGGTACCTGCCTATACCCAAGTACTCAGAGGAAAATGGTTAATGAGCAGTGAACTTCAGACTAACTAGAAAGTGAACAGATAGGGAAGGACTATACCCAAGACACTGAGTGGATGTGATGGCGAATGTCTTTGTCAGCCTACTTATCAATCAGGGAAGAAGGAACATCAACTGGGAGAGTGCCTCCATTACATTAGCCTACAGACATATCTGTGAGGCATTTTTTTGATTGATGGTTGATGTTAGAGGGTCCAGCCCACCGTGGGCAGTACAACCCCTGGGCATGTGGTCCCAGGCTGTATTTAAAAAAAAAATGTAGCTGAATTTGAGACTTGAAGCAATTCAATAAGCAGAGTTCCTCCTGCCTCGGCTTTTCTCATTAACGCGCCATAGTACATAAGCCAAATAAACTGGTTGTACCACCAAGTTGTTTTTGGTTGTTTTATCACAGCAACAGAACACAAAGTAGGATTGAGTGATAAATGGCCTTTAGGCCAAGAAACGAGTCACAATAAGGAATGGTCCACTCAGTCCAGAGCTGCAGGATGCTGGGTAAATAAAGGACCAAAACTGGTATATGCCCCATTTGCCAACAGGGAGGTCTGGAGACCAAGACAACAGCCACAGCAGAACAGTGAGGACAAATCCTCAAAGGGAAGGAAGGAAATGGAAGGACTACTAGGAGCTCTTTCAAGGTTTCTATAAAGGAAGAGGATGGGCTTGAAGGTGGAAGAGAACAGAAGACTCGTCCAGACCAGATCTTCTGCTACCGGGGTGAATGCTGGTAGCATGGTCCACAATGTCACCTGCCCAGTAAGAAGGACCAACTGCTATGCTACTGAATTCAGCCTGTTCTCCCATGGTCACTCTCAGAATTCAGAAGACTGTAGAAGAGGCAGAGATATAATTTTTCTACACCAAGTAAACTGGCCAACTCAAGCTTCCTGACAGATCCCCATGAAGCATGCACAGTAGACAGCATGGGTCACCCCAGACTGTCAGGACCCTATGCCCTACCTCCCACACATATCATAAGTTTACAGCAGGATAAAATTATTACCAAGGACAAGTTTTATTCTGGCAGAAACTACACACAGCAAGCAACGAACTATTCTATAATAAACTAATTGTCTATCTGGCATGAAGTGTGCTATGCAGGCTAAAGTCATCAAGGATGGAGAGGGAAAAGAATGGGATCATCAAAACGGAGGACAAAAAGCATCCCGTAAAGCACCTGAATGCAGGAAAGAGTCATTTGGGAAACTCAACTATGGGATGGATGAAGAGATGGACAAAAAGGCTTTTCTGAATACCGAAACTAAGGTGGGAAAGGTGCTGTTGGACAATATGCTGAGACAGAGGCAGAAAAGAGCTGTCCAACTAAACTGTCAGGATGCAGCAGGCTGTCCACACAGAACCACTGGAGCGAGGAAATGCTCAAGAGTGGACAAGTGCTACAAGCTCTGCAAATACAGCAAATACAAAGGTAAGAGCACAAGTTCACCTAAGCACCTGGGCCTGGCCTTCTTGTTATTTCCTAGAAACAGGGGTCCTACTTCCACCATCTGCTGCTTACCTCATTAGCAATAGGCTCCTGTTTCTAAATAGAAACCAGCCTTCTCTCCCTAAGACGCATTTCATATTTTCTGTGTGTTCTCAACAAGACGGGAGAGCCGTCAATAATGGTAACCTGTGTGTGGTTTCCTTAGTTTTAAAAGCTGTCTACAGGGCTGGAGAGATGGCTCAGAGGTTAAGAGCATTGCCTGCTCTTCCAAAGTCCTGAGTTCAATTCCCAGCAACCACATGGTGGCTCACAACCATCTATAATGAGGTCTGGTGCCCTCTTCTGGCCTGCACCACAGACAGGATATTGTCTACATAATAAATAAATATTAAAAAAAAAAAAAGCTGTCTACAATTAATCTGGTCTGACACTGCCTCAGCAGAGGTTCTCAACCTTCCTAATTCTTTGACTCTTTAATACAGTTCCTCATTTTGTGGTGACCCCTAACCATAAATTATTTCTTTGCTACTACTATGAATTGTAATATAAATATCTAGTATGTAGATATCTGATATGTAACCTTCAGTGAGGTCCCACAGGTTGAGAACCACTGGTCTAAAGTAACAGGTGCATACTCTCAAGGTAGGCCCATAAAGCAGTATCTATGTTTTCTTGGTCTTTCAAACATAAGGGCTGGGAGACCTTAGGTCAGCAGCTACACTAGGCAAAGAGATCCTCACACTGATCAGCAGTACCAAAAAAAATGAGCCTGAGCATCAAATGTCTTTCATGGTTTAATGGTACAACAAGAAACAGTAACTCTTACATTTTTCAAACTTTAAAATAAAAATTGTTTAGCATTATTTGTATTTTTCAAACAAATGTCTTAGCAAATTTGCTCTCAGAAGGCAAAGGTTAGATTTAAGACTGTAAAATGAACTCCTCTCACTTACCCCACTGTGTAGTGCATAAAGGGAGGTGTGGGGATAGAGGAAGTTTGCCTCTTTCTAGTTAGTTCCTTCTGGTTTAAAAATCACACTGACCTTCGACCTGACTCACTTGGCCGCCCTAAAGGTCACGTACACAACGAACCCAACCATTTCTGAGTTATAGAAAGGGCACAAAAACTGATTTTTTTTTTAGTGTTATCATCATCAACGGGGCAAATTAAGTGGCCATAAAATTATTCTAAATATTGATACTCCCCCCACATACACAAATATTTCTTGCAAGAGTCACAAGTCTATATTCTGAAATCTGTCTGTGTCATAATGAACAATCTTGGGCAAGCTCCTGTCTCTGTGTGAATTTGCCTGTAACTGAGACACATAAGATTCCCAAATATGGAAGCTCAGTTGTGGTGTAGGAAGTCCTTTTGTCTTTGTGTTGTAGGAATGCCATGGAGCTGCCAGAGTCAGACATGCTCAATCTTTCTTGGTAAGCCACCGCCACGTGGCGATATACAGATTAATAGAAATGGGTTAAATCAAGATGTGAGAATTAGCCAATAAGAGGCTAGAACTAATAATGGGCCAAGCAGTGATTTAATTAATACAATTTCTGTATGGTTATCTTAGGGCTAAGCTAGCCGGGTGGCCAAGAAGAACAAGTGGGCCCTATCGGTGCAACACAACTGCATTGAGCAGGGAAAGCTGACTGCTATCATGAAAGATCTAGAATATCAATGCTCAGAGACGTCTATTGGGGAGGGGTAACAGGATTCCGTGAAGAGAAACATAAAAGACATAAATCATGACCCAACTAGTTTTCACACTGCTATACAAAATCTAAAGTATCTGATATTTGTAAGTAACTGTTTAATAAAAGACACACAAACATAAATAAGGTATATCATTAGGACAATTTCCTTAAATAAATAGTATCTGTGTAACCACTGAGCAGATCAGAATGTCACATTGCTAGTAACCTACAGCATCTTCATGGCTTGCCAGCCTAGCTTGTTATTACAGATTTGTTTTCAAAGCATTCAACACGCACACACACAATTTGTTTTGAAAAAAATAAGTTTTTAGTCAGTCTCACTATATAGACTATATTGAGACTGGCCTGCTGCCTGTGCCTCTCTAGTGCTGGGATTAAAGGTTTGAGCTACTACATTCTTTATGAATGCAACTATGCAGCATGCCTTACTTCATTTTAAGGGTATAATAATTTTATTTTGAAGAAGATGTGGGATATATAAAATTCAGTTTACTATACTTAAACTCAGATAGTTTTCTTGCTACTTGGGCCCTCTATAGTTCTTGAGATGAAAAGTTAGATGAGGAACACATATTGAGACCTCCAAGCTCTAGATCACTCTTACCTTCTGCAGACCCTCTCATGTTTGCAAAGGTGGAGTCTGGCTCACTTGCCTTCAGCTGCGCGGCCTGGGTTTTGATGCCTTTGTTTTTGTTCTCTTGGGATTTCTTCTTCCCTGAAACACAGCATATATCTATTTACTCATTCATTCACGACCACTCTGATCCTTGAACGATTATTAATTGAAGCAAAGTCAACTGTATTTACAGGCAATTCTAAAGAAAGCAATGGATGACTGACTATAAACACCATCAAATCCTGTCAGAGGAAAAAAAATCGTAAGTTCTACATTTTTAGGCACTTGGTCCTTAGTTTCACAGCTGTAATAGCTATCAAATTAATGAACAATGTATTCTCAAATGTTACTAACAGGCCAGGATGTAGCGGCAGCATATGCCTTTACTTCCAACACCTGGGAGGCAGAGGCAGGCAGATCTGATTTCAATGTCAGCCTGGTCTACAGAGCAAGTTCCAGAATAGCCAGAGCTACTCAGAGAAACCCTGGCTCACCCCCTCCCCCCGCCAAGTTAATAATAATGATATAAAAGAAACTTGAAGTTTAAAATCATATAATATGAGCAAAGGCATACTGGAGAGAAACAGTAAGGTATTTTATTACTTAGAACCTTTTGTTAGTTAAGATAGGATAAGCCGGAACTGCAGCTTCTACTTTACAAGTAAACATTTGTACTACATGATGAAGGATAAACATGGCTCCAACATCAAATGCAGAGGAATCAGGAATAACTTCAGCCAGCTTAGCCCGTATTTCATTAACATTGGGAGAGGCACACACAGTTCAGGAAATGCTAACTGCATTCTAAATGATCCCAAACCATAGAAGGCTAAATTAAAACATGGCATCTACTGAAAAGTTACAAGAGGGAACTGAATCCCCAAAGGAACACAGGTGAGACCACCGTAGGACTGACCCCAAACTGGTGGTCAGTCCAGGTGAGGGTCAAGCTCTTTCCCCAACACTTCCCTCTCTTCCAGCACTGTTCTCACTGTCCAGCCCCAAACCCCGGGGAAAAAAATGTTTTCTTGCTTTTCATAAACAAGCCTTCTACTACCTTTATATCCACCTCAGCTGAAGACAGACAAGAAACCACCCATCATTGCAACACAGGGAAATCACATTCGACAGTCTCAACAACAGATGATCACAAGGGGAACGGTCAGCTAAAATGAAGACAACTGATAGCAGAAACTCAAAATGGCATAAAACAAAAGTACAGAAATCAACTATAATATAAAGTACTAACTAAAAAGATTTTGATAAAAGTTTAATAGATAGAACAAGAAAACTACGCGAAACAAGTCGTTTGTTCGTCTTCAAAAGGAAAATCCTAAAATAAGTGCCTAAATCTTTAGCCAGTAAGAAAGCAGGCTTGGCTTTGTTTTGTTTTGTTTGGGGGAGTCAGGTTGTTCTTGTAACTGTATGATTAGAAGTTCCTTACAGTATGCCCACATGTTCTTTTCCACCTGCAACTGACATGGCTTGGAACACAAGCACACACGACCAGAAGAACCACCACTCTGGTGTGAACGGAAGTCAAAGGGCAGAGGATCATGGCAATGGTGACCCCATCTCCAGGTGAAGAATTATACTAATCAGCACCACATGAGGCAGACTCCCGTCTCTACCTTACAGTGCTATAGCAGACACACAGGCACCTTCCACAGAGGGAGGGAGTCTCTTCGGACTCCCCGCTGGACAGACCTTACACTGTTAACTTCTGACAAAGGCTCTTGAAGGATCTGTGCTGAACAGAATCTGCACTCTTTCCCCTTTCAAGAGTTCCTTATCCTCAATGTCTATGTCCTTCCTGTCTGTGATGTTCAGTCTGAAAGAGTGAGATTAGTAACTCCAAACACAACGCATGCCACACACACAAACACAAATGACAATCTGACCATAGGGTGCAGCAGAACCTTCAGAGAGTGCACTCAAAATTTAGGTACAGAGGTGTTTTTCTAAAAAGTACTACTAGTACTTAGTATAGTCAGTACTATCCCATGTCCTCAAGCAGGCTAAGAAATAGGTACAACCCTTTACTATAACTGTCTACAAGTTTTTAAACGGAGAACTGTAATTTCAACATGGCCTCTGCAAGACGCTTCAGGGACATTAGAAATAAAGGCATACTGTAAAATTTACTACAAAAGCAGGAGTCAATCTGTTGACCAGAATACTTTGCCAAGGCAATTCAAAGATTTGACAACCCAAGTGCTGTTCCATGCCCAAGTAGAACAAGTAGAAATATGAAGCAAACCAGGCATATGGAAAACATTAAATATGCTTCCATTATAATAGAACCTGCAGTGTGATACACTCAAAATGTAGCTGTTTAAGTATGTGAAAAACAAATGCTATTTACATTGTATTCCCTGCCTTAAAAAAAACAAACACAAAACACCACTAAAACAGCTAGTTCATACACATGTCCATTTCTGGGCTCCTCATCAACAAGTTACTTTGTTTTCTACTCCCTGGTTATTCACCCTAAAGCCACAGCAGGACATGCAATCCATTGTGAGGACATACCACATGAGGACGAGCACCTCCTGAACCTTCTTCAGAGGATGAACAAGAGCACACCATAGTCACAAACAGAGCAATTAGCCTGACTTCTCAAGCATAGCACAATGACACTCTCAGTCACAATTCTCTGTCATGAAGTACTCTGACCAGAGTACGTTTCACAGCAACTTGCAGGGGGGCAGGGGCACTCTACCCACAAGATTCAGCAACAATGCCTCCTTTCCCAGTGTGACAACCTAAAACTCAGAGCACAGCAAAACCCCCCCTGTTCTCTGGAGGAGCTCTCTCAAGTGTCAGAGTACTGGACTATACCAATGTATTAGATTTGAGGTCACAACACACATATAGGAATCTGTGATCTAAAAAATTATGCAATTCTATAGATGAAAAATTATACCACCAAGGTAACTTAGTGAACAATGTGGCAACAGAAAATCTAGTAAGACTATCATTTATTCAGGGAGCTAGGACTAACATCTAAAGTTTCTCAATCAGAACCATTTATCAAGATACTTCTCCTGAGGTCCTCTGACTAGAGATGAAGGGGCTACCAAAAAACCATATGCCTGTCCCATCAGAGTGCTATTTTATGAGAGAAACTGAAGGCTTGAACCCAGAGGAACAAATACATTTGTGACAAATTAATTCGGCTCCCACTTATTGTGAGAAACTGTTGTCACACACCAGCACTGTTGGACAGATGGGACCTGCCATGTTTCCTTAATCAGAAAAGTTCTCTCCAGGTACTGGGTTTCTGTCTGCTACATTAAAGAGATTACAAGAGAAAACACAGTAACTCATCAGAACTTCAAGGGGACAGAGGACTTGGAGCTTCTCTCTGAAGCAGAAGGTCCCACTGGGTGGTTGGCAAGTACACGAGTGCACTTACCAGGGGCTCCTGAAGGGTCCTACATGGCGCTACTGCCAGCTGGCTGCTCCACTTGGTCTAGACAAGAAAGATACAGGAAGGAAACATGAGGAAAGTGAAATGGAAATGGCCCCGAAGAATAGCATGAGGGACAATATCTGATGTGCTGAGGGGAAGGAATGTGCACATAAAGAGGAAGAAAAAGAAGGCAAAGAGCAATTATCTACTACATTAAGTCTATCATATACAAAAAAAAGTTAGTTGCTGAAGTTAGGATCAATGCGTTAGGTTGTCGGGCCTGTATCATGCCTATGTTATATGACACCATGCCCATTCCATCTAGGGGCCATTCTTCTAGAACTCAAAGTACCAACTCATGCCTCTAATATCATAGAGACACCCCTAAATCAGAGATGGGAGGTGTCTACCCAGGCCTTTCAACTACACACTCAGGAGCTAGAATTAGTGACGACAATCCCATTCAAAGTGCTCTTTGGGTCTCTTGCTGCCATCTCATAAGCTCAGTGATGGCTCAGTCAGCACATCCATCCCTAGCCTGATAGATGAAGCTCCTATACACTGAGCATAAGGGCAGCAGTTGGAAAGAAGCACTCTTCCATTTTCATTCTACCCTTACGTCACAAAGTATCAGTCAACCACACAGAACCCTGCTCGGAACAAATATGATTCACCAAGGAAACAGGCGCTTCTAGTCAAACAGCTCCATATAAAGACACTCAACAGTTGTAATGGCTGCTTTCTTAGACAACAGACAGTCTTATACTGCTCGTACCCAGGGTGGGAGTTACAAAATCAAAACTGCTTAAGGCAGCACATGAATAATTTAACCTAAATCTGGCTTATGTTCTAACTATCTGAATAAACTAGACAAACAACAGGAAACTCTACAGAATGTTTCACTTAAAGATGTTTAATCAGCACAACAGGGAAGCACACCCTGTGTGCTGTCTCCTCACTGGGGAGCCAGCCATCTCTTCAGTATCGACAGAATTAAGACAGCACAGAGGCCATCCTCAGACTCTAATTTAGAGCGTCAGGACTGCCTGTGAGACTCTGAGGCTCAGTGAACACATCACAGGAGATGGGTGTAGGAGAAATTGAGCTGCTGTAGTAAAGGCGAGAACCACCATAACACCATGGAGCACAACTTCCCTAACCTCAAACGCAGCTCTAAACTTCACATTATTATATGAACTGCCTCAAGACACAACACACCAAGTCAGTACCCAATCTGGAACTTCAAGTCCCATGCAATTTTCCCCTTCATCCTCTATGTTCCAGGAAGCCTGCTAATGACATTTTCTGGGTTCTAATTTCACATAAGACTCCTTCTGTATCTCAAGCAAATTAAAGCACTTACGTTTGTTATACTTTTTTTTTTAATTTTTTACATTTCTATGAGAAAAAGCTAGCTGTGCACTGACTGAGGAACACTCAGGACATGGCTGAGATACAAGCTTAGGTCCCAAAAACCAGAAAAAAAGTTTACCTGGGAGAAAGCACCAAGTACATGCGCCAGTAAGACTGTTAAAACCCCCTTTGATTGTGTTAATAAGGTAGAAGAATAAATAGATAGAGGCAACTCTGAGACCTCAAATAGCCAGAGTTATTTAAGACAGTAGTGGGCAGGAAGCGACAAAGTATCAACCCTGTCTTACCCTGGAGGTGGTTTAATAATGGTCTACAGTGGGTATGGAGACAGAGATACACTAGGAACACATATGAAACTAAGTTTCTCCACAAAGGATCCCAGCCCACTGCAGTATCTGTGTACCTTTAGGCCACAAGTGACTCAAGGGAGAATCAGGAAATTGCATTGGCAGAACTGATGAGGACCAGTGTCTGAGACACTGTGCCTGCCCAGAAGGGCTTCTGCAAGTCACAAAGCATCACACCCTGGCCCTGGTACCAAAGTCAACAGTGGCCATGACATGCAGTCACCAGGGAAGAGGTCCTGTCAGTCATGATTATGCAAAGAAAAATTCATGAGTGGGTGACTTCCAAAATGAAATACACACAAAAGCAAAATTAACGAGATAGAATTAATATTTCTGTGGGTAAGACTGACATACATCATTTTTAATCCTTTGGCAAACATTTCTACTTTTCATTTTGAACAAATCATCTATTTTCTCCCTCCTACTTGTATACCCAACAAAACTGTTCAGAATATAAACACATTCTTTGTTCTTTAGTTATTACACCTATCATTATCTAGATGAAATATCCACACTGAAACGATCATGCCGAGTGTCCACTGATAGCAGAGAGGGTCCTGGACTTAGTCATCAGCTAGGATGAGAGTCATGTTAACTAGCTTTTATTTGCATTTTCTTAAACTTGGCAAGTAGGCCACTGGCTCCACTACATTTAGACAGAGGGCTACAGACACAGGATCCCTTACAGAAACACAAAATCTTTTCATCTCATGGCCCTATTATGGAGGAAGGCACTTTGTTCTAGCCCAACTGCAATAATAAAACACCATTATTGCTCAACCTGATCTTATCTCTGGCATGTCAGCGGTCATCAAGCCGCCTTCATGCCTGCCTGTTACCCTATCACAACTAAAGCACAGCACATCATTGCTTCAACAGGAATCTTGGCCATGTTCACCTCAGCAAGACAAAGCATTGGGACACACAAGAATGTGTGTCACAGTTATTTTCAGATTATAGAATACATTGAAACTCAGTTCCAAACTTTTCCTATAGTTCTCCACCTAAAATCAGAGTTTGTCTGATTCATTTAATAACACATATTCTCAGATGCACCAGGAAATCAGAGCAAGCTTATTCTTTCTAAGTTTAAAAGGTCTTTTCTCTGCTTTTTCCTCACTTCATAAAGGTTCTAATGCAATGGCAGAGAGACAGTTTAATGATTTTCTTGGGTGCTATTAGCTACAGGACACTATTAGAAGCCACAAAAAATACAGATATATTACTACTGAGAGATCTTCCATGAAGGAAGTTAGAGCCCTCCGCAAAAGAACCTACTGATAACAAAAAGCCAAATGTGTAGAAAAGTTGTTCAAGAGTATTTGTAGTTCACTGAAAAGGGAAGGGATGGCTGGAGGAAGGAGGACAAAGGAGGGAAGGGAAGGAAGTAGGGGCTGTTGAAAAGACTCAGGAGACGAGGCAAGGCAAGGCAAGCAGCTCCAGAAGTGACAGTAGCTCTAACAGGTTCCAGCACTGGTCTCGGGGATTATCCCACATCATCGTCAATAGATATTTCTTATTCTGCCAAATCAGGAGGGTAAAAGAGTGCTGGTACCAAGAATGGGAGGACAGCTAAGCCAGAGCTAGGTTTACAGTGTGTGGGGGGGTGCTCTCCAGGACCAGCGCTAATGACTGAGGAAAAGGGTGTGTCTCATTCTCAACCCAGTTCCAAACATCGCCTGTTCCTAGGTCTTCAGCAAAAGAAACCCCAAACCTACATTAAAGTACTGCACCACAGCCCATGACCTGAGAAATAAGAAATAACACTGTTGCAAGCAAATGGGAATCACCTGGGTACAGGCTGGTGGTCTAACAAGCTGACACTAACACCAAGAGGAAGCAAGATCAAGCATACAGAGGAAGCCGCTCATAGACCCTGAGAACAGATCATCTGTAAAGAGGACCCACAATAGATTCCACTCAACAAAACACGGAATTCCCCACACCTGGGAGTCTAAGCTGCCAGCCTATGTTCCTTCTTATGCATCCTCTAGCAAACTTCTCCATCAGCCATTTGTTTTGTTCATTAGTTTTACACTGAACAGGAACCCAACCTGATATAATTATGACCTGTACAAATCTAATGCAGCCGGAGAGAAAAAGAATCCCATACTCGTTAATGCTCCATCAATGCATGCCAAGGTCCTACCAATATAAGATACAAGTACATTCTATCTTTCTAAGTATAAGATACAAGTACAGTCTACACTTATGGACTTTATTACTCTTCTTTTGATCTCTTTTCCTAACTTGAACATCTGTTTTACAGTTATCAGTGTGCGCATGCATGTGTGTACACGATGTGTGTGGAAGTCTGAGGACAACTTTTGGGAGCTGGCGCTTTCTTTTCACCATGTGGTTCCAGAGATGGAACTAAAGTCATCAGCATTTTTTCTGCTGAGCCGCCTCTCTGGCCCTCAACCTAAGCTGTTTTGTTGTTGTTGTTTTTATTAAACATATTGAGTTTACTTTAGTGGTTTTTAATCCTTAGGGAAGGATATCTTGGACCCCTTTGAAAACCAGGTAAAACTGAAGGCCCCTCTCCCAAGTTAGTCACACTGGGCATAATCTCATTTTGTACCCACACTAAGGTCTGGGCCTCCTCTTACTGGAGTCAGGTTGTAAGTGCATGCAAGCACTGAGTATCCACAGAAGAACATGTATGTGTTCTCTAACTTCTCAGAACTGTCAGATCCATTTGCTTCCCTTAAACCAAACTTTATCAGTAACTTCTAAGAGAGTGGTTCTTTACATTCTCGCATTTCCCTAACTTCACACCCAGAAAGAGAACAAAGAAATTTGAAATGTTTCCATGGCTGTCTAATGATTTCTGGGAAATGTACCTAAACTTCATCCAAAATGTCTAATGCACTAAAATCTGGCTAAAATGCACAGCAGTTAGGAGTGGTATGAGCAAGGTAAAACAAAGAAAGAAGACAAGCCAAGGGGCTGGAGAGATGGCTCAGTGGTTAAGACCATTGCCTGCTGTTCCAACAGTCTTGAGTTCAATTCCCGGCAACCACATGGTGGCTCACAACCATCTGTAATGAGGTCTGGTACCCTCTTCTGGCCTGCAGACAGACTATTGTATACATAATAAATAAATAAATAAACAAACAAACAAACAATAAATTTTTTTTAAAAAAAGAAAGAAGACAAGCCAATGACAGCCAGGTATGTGCGATGTCAAATGCCACAGGTCCTCTGACCTCACTCACTAATTCCACATCTCCAAAGCAAAACCAAAGATTTTTAAAGTCCATGTTTTAAAATGCTGCAACTTGACTTCTTAGAGTTTTGCTGGTAAGCCCAAGGACTAACAGTCTCACACAATGACTCCTCCATTACTATGGGAAAAAAACAAAGATGCACAGCAACCATCAAGGGAAGACTCATCCTCATCTATAGCTGTTGCTATTTTGAGACAAGGGGTCTCTCACTTTGCAGCCTAGGCTGGCTCAGGTGGCATGAGCTATCACAGCCAGTTCATCTCACCCCATTTTACAGAGAGGAAAACTAAAGACAAAAACTTGTAAAGCAACATTGTTTTTAAAGCAAGGAGTCGATTTGGCCTTCTAATTCCAAGGCTATGTACACTATTCTTATTGCAAAACAGTTCAAGCTTCACACATTTAACACCTGAGGTACAGAAGTTTGTAATTTTCCCTTCCCCCTCCACCTAACACACACACATAAAAAACACAAAACACACACTTTGGACTCAATTTGAAACAGGGTAAACTATGCTACTACAACTATCATATATACATATTATGTAATGAATAAGGTAATATACTACTACCTTAGCATAGTTTATATTTATCTTTAATTCCCGAATTTACAGTTTGATGCGATTGTAACTGCAAATAGATAACAAAGTTAAAACATTCAAACTCCACCTTGTCATCAAACATACTTATAACTCAAATAACAAGGAAAAGATACTTCCTGTGATAGTTCATGCAGCCACTGGTAAAATTCCTAATGATGAGTACACATGGAATTTTGGGTTCTTAAAAAGTCAAGCAACTGCAGCTAATGACAGCCTGATCCTCCTTTATGTGGTCTAGATGTGGGTGCCATTGTGAACTGCACAATCTAGTCTGTGGAAACAGAACAAGAGGCTGTCTGATATTAGAGAAATCACAAGAAAAACTGACCACCAGGGCACCCACAGTACAAACCTGTCCATTTAGGGAGAGTCTCCACACTACCCCCTGGCCCTGTCAGCACTTAACATCCTCACGGCAAAGGACCAGAGGAGCAGAGTGAAACCCTCATTCTTCGAGACTGGACTTAGCTTTTAGCAGCCAGTCACTCTATCCCACAGTAATCCTAAGATTAAAAATATAAACAGCCACCAGGCCCAGAAAGGCATATTCTACACCTCAAACTGGCAAGAAAAATGAAAGCCAAACCTGAGAAGCCAAACAGTAAAAACAAAAGGCCCAGAAATTGAATTGTTGTTCATCCTCAACTGTTCAACTACAACTTTAAACGCCTGTAATACTGTTCGTTCTTAGATCTAAATGCAGGCAAACAAACCAGTTTGCCTTCATTTTTTGTGGCATGTGATGTCAAGAAACCCACAAAAGACTGCAGTCCAAGAGGTGGGATTATAAACAAGGGAGGAAAGATTTTCCTTTTAACCAAAGCAGAGACAATCCTCTGCTTAACATGGAGCTCGCTCATTAAATGTGAAACTGGTCTCGGTCAAGCCAACACCGTAGAACCAGTAGCACCAACTTGAAAATGTCCAAAGAAAGCAAAGACTCCATCTCATTTCAGAAACCAGAGAATTTTTATATATCACACTTAAACAATGTCATTGTTTCATCATAAAATTTCTTACCTCTGAAATTATATTTCTGTACATTCAAAACAAATGTTGTAGTATGCTGAGACATGTAAGACAACTCTCCATCAGCTGGTGAATAAAATTTCCATCAAGTACTTTGAAGCCAGAGCAGCAGCACACACTTTAACCCCAGCACTGTGGGGGATGAAGAGGATTTCAAGTTCAAGGCCAGTATGGGATACACTGTGAGCCAAAAGATCTTTTGAAATCTCCAGATCATAACCAGATTCACAAATAGTAAACAGCTACAGAGCCCTCAGAGTTCTCTATGTTCTCCTAGGGCTTAATATAGCACTGTTTCTTGACACTGTAGTGAAAACACTCCCTCAGATTTTCTGGAGAAGCAGAGAAAGGAAAGGTTTATGGTATTTGGAACCTGAATGCAAATATTAAGCTAAAGCTCTACTCTGCCCATCGGGCATGTTTGCCACTCTATAGGAGCAACTGAATATTCTCAGCCAAAGTTCCCCAACTCACATTTATCACATCGTATTCCAAATTAAAGATGGAAAAAAAAGAGTCTCCTGTGTGGCAGGCCACGATGTGAGAAAGCAGTAGCCCAGCGGTATGATAGAAGATTTCAGTGTGTCTAGGCCTGATCTGAGTCCACGCTCCAGTGCTCCATTCAAACAAAACACTATGCATACAGACACACTTACAAAATGAATCACAAAAAAACAAAAACAAAAAAAAAACCAAAATGAATCACATTTTTTTAAATTACTGGAGAATGGTGTGCACTGTCATTTCAACATTGGGAGACAGGGGTATAAAGAACTGGAGTTCAAGGCCAGCATGAATCAACAAGAAAATCATCTTAAAAACAAATTGAATCTACTGTGGAATAAACACAATAAAGAAATGAACTTCAGCACACCTTAAGAAAATTCAATTACCACTGCAGTTCATCCAGGCCTAATGGTACATGCCTATAATCCCAGCACTTAGGAGGCGAAGCAGATCAGAAGTTTAAAATCCAGTCTAGATTACATGAGAAGTCCAGAAGAGGGAAGGCAGAGAGAGAGAAAAGAAAGAGTAAGGGGGTCATGTCCAGGAGAGGTTGCGGCAACTCTTCCTACTAAGTCCCCTTTCCTACAGAATGAGTCAAGCAGCTAGGACAGGAACGGCTGCATCAGCAAACCAGACCTCTGGAGATGCCACTTCAAATAGTTCACACTTGTTCCAAAAAGCCAAAGCGAAACACAAGAGAATACCCTTCACAAATAAACATTCAAACAAAACACAGAGAAAACCAGAACACTTAACTACATCCTAAGACAGGGAAGGAAACCAGCAAGCATCGCTTCCTTCTACTTCAGCCACACAACATCAGAGCTGCACTAAATCAGTTTCTAGATTTAGTTTTCAGACTATTAAAGCAGGCTGATGATCCTTAAACTTCAACCTAGGGAAACATAAAGTACATATTATCAGTGCAAGGGGGACGAGACCTCCAGAGTGTCGCAGAAGGATACTAAACATGGTTCTTCCTTGAACTGGTCAGTAACAGGAGGACAAAATGAGGGTCCCAGTCTGTTCCCCTCTGCTCTTGTGACTTCATGACTGATGCCAAGATAATACAAAATATTTAAAAATCCCATGCTGGCAAACACGCCAATAGAGGCAATCTGGAAATAGTCTTTACAGTTTAATTTTGGACACTCAAAAGAACGAAGCTAGTTCGACTCATAACCTCTCAGAGCTGAGATAACTCTGCCATGAGCTCTCATTCTAACTTTGCTTTCTATACCAAAGACGTTAAGTCGAGCACTGTCTTCTCATCTGGATTTGTACAGATAATAAGTAGCCCAGTTCACCTTGGCTAATCAGCAAACTCAACTGTTCACCATGAGCCTTTCCTATTCAGAAATGCTGAGGGTGAAAATTGGGCTTAGGCAAGACAGAGCCACAAACAGCACAGGCACATCAGTTTCTTCAGTAAGAATAAAGATCCCTTTTTTTCAGGGTTACTGGTAATAACGCATACGCAGCACCAAGCACAGAGCTAGAAAACAATAGTAACTGCTGTCACCGTCAGTGGCAGTACAAGTGATGCATCATATGGCATGGTATAGAAATGAGTGTCAAATCCTGACATATGTCTGTATCAAAACTCACCTAATAAGTTAATTCAGCAGAGAATGTTTGCAAAGGATCAAATCTGTTTGTTTGGTCAGAACAACAAAAACAGCTGCTTTCAATATTATCCTTTTCACTTAGAGTAAGCACAAACTTACTTCCATACTACAAGCTCCCCTAAATTATTAATGTTAATAAAAATCAAACTCTGAACCTGTTTCTGGCAACATGAGCTACACATAGGGAATCCAGTACCAGGCCAGGAAACCTGAAACACAGCTCTGCACAGTCTTCACTCAAAGACGTGCCTATTGGTGGCCAACACCCAAAGTGTGTTCTCTTCTCACTCAGCCAATTCCTGCCTTCTTTATTTTTATTTGTATGTATGTTTATTGAGACAGGGTCTCTATGTAGTCCTGGCAGTCCTGGAACTCTGTAGACCAGGCTGGCCTCGAACTCAGAGATTCATCATCAGTCTCTGCCTCCAGAGTGCTGGATTAAGGGCATACACTACTACAGCTCGTTCCTGCTCTTCTTAGAAGCAACTTCAAATATAAAACCACACCCTCCTTTCTGCCATGCTTAGGAACACTGAGTTCACATATCTAAACACCATCTGTGTACTGGAATGAGAAACTGCCTAGGAAAAAAGCACAACTAGTTTTAAAACCAATTTAAAAATCAGTTATTTAAGTAAAGTACTTAGTGTTCATACTGGAGGTTTTAACATTCAGATTATAATCAGATTTTTAAAAAACTAAACTAATTTAAACTCGTTACAAGGTCTTTCTTATCTTCTAGAAAATGCAATTATAATCAACCCCTTTTTCTGTATTAGACAAGTCACACCTTATAATTTACCTATAGACAAATCACAGCACACAGCACAGCTCCTAATATATTCAATCAGATGTCTCAAATAGTTTTTGATATATTAAGATTCTGGGTTGGAGAGCGAGATGGCTCAGCAGGTAAAGGCATTTGCTCCCAAGCCTGACAACCTGAGTTCAATTCCCTGACTCCTCTACAAAGTAGTCTAATCTCCACCCCTATTTCACCTCCTGGGATGTGCACAGACACACACACACACACAAACATAAAGAAAATGTACTTGTGAAGAACAGTTCAGAAAAGTCTGGTTATTCCACACAATTGTAAACAAGGTTATATATAACTAAGAATCAAAGGCACAGAAACAAATAGTTTTCGATATTTAGACTAAATAAATCTCGAGTATCTCAGTGATGGCACAAGTAGAATTAGAAAAGGTAACAGAAGTTTTCTGCCTCCTGGTGGAAAGCTCAACTTAAACCATCCTGAGCATTCAGACACAGACAACAGCAGCAAAAGTGGGCAAGACATATACTGCTCAGCAAAGGTATCTCAGGTAGATGGACGGCAGCCAGGGCTTCAGGAGACACAGATGTATAAGACCCACCATACACAAGACAGCCCACTGAGCCCAACATGACAAGCCTGAAGCCCTAAGCACACGAAGGAACACTGCCTCTGGCTCCCAGAAGTCCTGCTCCACACCTGTAAACAGGTGAGGGCCCAGTTAAGTCTATGAACATAATAAAAACTGCCTATAAGGCACTAGGAGGTTCAGGATTCAACCACCGTAAGGCACCACAGCCAGACCTGTCACTCAGCTCCAAAGGAATCTGAAACAGAGCTGCCAATTGCTAGCATGGACCAAGAGATCACTTCGTAGAAGCCCATGTGTTCTCTGCTTTTATAACATGTACTCGTGAACACTACCTTCAGATCCTTTTTACTGCTGCCCATTTCATTTACAATAGCATGGACACCTCCCCACCCCACACCCCCACCCCTGCTCAAGCTGATATCCATCGGCAAAGTAATCTCAAACAAGTCCACAACTCTTGCCTGAGAAATACCCACTCTTCACCTGGAGCTAGGACAAAGCACTCCACAAATGCAGTGTTAGAGGCACCTCTGTTAGGGTACTCAGGAGTCTGCAAGTCTGTTCAGGAGGCTGGGTACCACCATCACACCCTTCCTTCTGCACATTTCCTACATGCCTCACAATGTCCTTCACAGGGAAAACTCAGGCCTTGCTCTTTCTCCAGACCCTTCCTGTGGAGATCAGGAAGCGCCAAAGGGCAGCCTCTACTGAGCTGTATCAAGTCCACACACCAGGGCTACCTTGCACTTGGTTGCAATCAGGGGAGACCAAGAACCTCACAGAGCATCTAATCATCTCCTGAATTCCCCCAGCCAACCCACACAGTGCCTGGCAAGAAAGAGGCCAATACAGCCATGTACAGAGCTGTGTTCCTCAATTCAACAAATTCTCACATGGGCCTCTATATAGGCACAAGCTTCTTTGGCCATATGCTGCTCCTCTGCCTACGGAGCCCACAGTGCCCAGAGCTTCACGTCACTTAGGACAGAGGTGCAGGAAGGCCCTGACAACAGCTGTGTCACACCACACCCACTTCTTATCGGCACTGACGTTACTAGGCCTTGCTCATCAATAGCCAATGGTCTGTCACTCTGCGAGTGCAAGAACCTCTCATCTCTCATCACACCCCTATCTGGACTGAGTCTCTGCATATGGAGCTTTTCAGTTTCCTGACCTAACCTAACCTGAACTGTTCAGCATCTCTGGAGAAAGAATGTCAGATATGTTTGATTTCAAAACACTTGAGTATTCTTCATTATACCAAGAGTTTTCATTTGAATAATTCTATGTGGAGACAGATGGAGCCATTTCCTTAACACCAACCATAATTTAAATTTGGTAGTTGAAAGTCACCTAGATAAACTAGATAATGTTATCAACTGGAGAACCGAATCTCCTGACATTAAGGACACATCCAGTGCAGCCTGCTATGGCTGTAGGATGTAGTCCTCTTCGCCATCCATCTCTGAGGTCCCATCCAAGGGACTTCTTGCTGCTATGAATAACTCTTCTGTGCTAACTTGCTGGGACAGTGAAGTCAGTGAGTTACAGAGGCCTTTAGTAAGGGCTAAAGGGGAGCGAGGCAGGGCCCAGTGAGGATAACGGGGAAGAATCCAGTACTTATGGCTAGTTTCTCTTAGGTGGTCACAACATCCACTTGCTGAAGAAGTCCTCACCAAGAAACCCACACCAGGATGTGGCACTTGCAGTTTCCAAGTGTCTGCAAGCTTCAGAAAGCATTCCCCCTCTCGTTAACCCGCTTGTTCTTCTCAGCGACCAAGAGGTTAGGGCAGACACCTAGGTGTCTCATCTTTCCCATTCCTTCCACCAAGCCCATCTGGGGAATGCTTCTGTTGCTCCTTCAGGCAGGGCTTGACACACACTGCTACTGCAGTCAAGCCTCGGAAGAGCATTCACCAGAACTGCATTGAGTGCAGAGGCACAGTGCTTGCTTATTAACGCTACAAGACCCCGAGCTTCATCTCCTGCACTACTAAATAAGCCAGGGAAAGGTTCGACAACAGTCATTACTTAAGGCTAGCAAACTGTTTCATTTCTCAGTCATGGATAGGGGACAGAAATCACGAAAGTGGTAAAAATTCTAAACATGGCTTTTGTTCTATTACATTACAGATTATACATTTCATAGTAAAACAGCCAGAGACAGCCAACACTTTCCCTCCCACTTTCTATCTGAAAGCTTTAAGCTATCCCAACCAAGGCATTTCTGACATTCAACCTTACAGAGGCTGCTCAGGCATGTATGCAATTGAGCAGAAACACAGAACTGAGAACTTAAAACATTCCAGTTTTAAAAAAAAAAAGTGACGATGGGGGAAATTGCAAGCTCCTTGGCCAGGGACAATATGAACTCTCTTCTTAAAGCACTGTGTACTGTTCTTTCTTTATACACTGGGTGTTTACTGGGGGCCAACCACCTGCCAGCCAGCCAAGTGCTCATCACAGCCTTTCTGATGCACCCTCTTCCCAAGTCTAGGTGGCAAGCACCAGAGAATGACTGCTGCCTTTGTGTTCATGAGGAACAGCACACAGCAAAGCCTAACGCACATTAGTGTCAGAAAGAGGGAAAGCATGGGCAGGGTTGCCAGTCTGTGATAGACATGGGAACCAGGGCTTTCCTTGCCGATACACCCAACAGTCCTATGATCCACCAACAATCTGATGAGTTCTGAAAGGGTCCTCATGCAACGCACAGATGTGGGCACAGAAGCTGTCATACAAAGAAGCTGGGGTCCAGAACTGTGAAGAATCCAGTCCTTTGTTTCAACGGTACGAGGTTATGCCCAACGTCACTCTACCAGTCAGCTGTATGTCCCAAACAACTAAGCAACACTGCCCCCAAATCAATTTACTCTGATTCTCTCTGACACCCTGCCAAAGAAGCTATTATTTAAATGTCTAAAGTCATACCGAGTTAACAATAAAAACTTCTTCTGCCTTCAGGTCTTCCAAGCTGTGAAGTAGAAAGGTTTGATTCGCTGCTCTCAGGTCACATTCAGCAAACAGGCCTCTTCTGAAGTAAAGCCGCCCACAGCAGAGTGGCTGTGTGTGCTGAGCATGAGCCTCGCTCACGTCTTTTAATTAAAGCTCAAGAACGACTCAGTGAGCTGTCTGCTGTCCACGGACTACTAAACAATATAAAACCCAGCAATCTAGCCATGAAATGTGTACGTCTGTGTATTACTAACATAGGATTAGTTTCAAGTTTTTTCCTCCACACTGAACAGAACAGTACAGAATAACTAAAGGAAACGAATGACGAAACGGGGTCTGAACACACACCCAAGTTTACCACAGAGCAAAGTGAGAATGCCATCAAATTACAGACCTGATTAAATGTCAGAATTAAGTTTAGTGGCACAGTAAAAAATCCCCAGGTCCCCTAATTTTTGAACTCCATACAAGTCATAGTTTATCTAAGAAGGCTGGTAACATGACTGTTGTTTACAAACAAAATGTACACTAAGTAGAAAAATAAGTTAAATAATGGAGAAGAGACAGAATGTTAAGCCTTGGCCCAACAAAATCTCAACACACATTTAAACACTTGGCGGAGGGCTGGAATTTTCTAGACTTTTATCAACTGACCCAGAATCAAAGTATTTAATGACCCAAAGCAGCAAGTAAATCACCGTCAATAGAAAAATGTAGTCAGTAAGCGGCCTACCAGCCATCCTCGGGTGTGAAATAGAAAGAATAGGAAATTGAAAAGTCACAATGAGCTCATCAAATATTGCTTGAGAGTTTTCCAAAACCACGTTTATGCTCTTATTTATAGCCTCACTCCCACACATACTTTGCAATGTTCTGGGAAAAGGACAAGCTTGTTCGGATTTAAAAAATTTACTAAGATCTAAGGGAAGAACAAAACACACACAAAAAAAACTAACAAACAACAATTACAAAAACGAGACCCAAAGTTCTTGTTTTAGTAAAAACGACTGTACCGTGCCTTGGCCTGTTTTCAAACTAGGCTCAGTCAGAGTCTCAAATTCGCCTTAAAGTTTTTCGTAAAAATATTTCAGCGACGTATCTGCATGCCAGCTGGAAATATGATATACGCATCCAAACTATTTTCCTACCCACAAACTATCCCCTCCCTTTTATAAGTGTGACTACATTCTACCTTCTGTTCAAAACATCGTTTATCGCCAAACTGTAAAAACTGAGGTCACAGCAAGCCTCCTTAACTTCCACAAAGCCCAACGCATCCTATGCGGCAGCTCACCGCCGTCGGCCCCCGGTGCACCCCATCTTTGTCTCTCCCGGGTCCGGCTCTCCCTTCCCGTCTCTCTCCTCTGCCGCGTCCTGCGCTGTCAGCGGAGCCGGAAGGCGCGGGCGGCCCTCCCTCGCAGCGCGGCGGGCCCGATTCCGGGAGTAGGGCCGGGCCCGCACTCGGCGGCAGCACGCGCACTTCCCGCCGCGCGGGCGCTCGGGCACAAGTTCGCAAACAGCCCGAGTGTCCCGAGATCGCCGTGATTCAGCAGCGGGCCGGGCGGGGACGGCGGGCCAAGCCCGGAAAAGGTCACCGCGACGCCACGGGCGACGCCCGGCCTTCAGCCCGTGTGCCCGCGCGGGTGCGGCCCGGCCCAGCGGCGGTGGCGATTCCTACCTCTGCGGCTCTTAGGAGAGCTCCGCTTGCTCCGGGCGCTGGCTCGCTCTTCCTCAATCGCAGCTGCTATCTCGGGGTTGTCTTCCCCATTGTACCAGACCAGGAGCTCCTCGCCAGGCGCGATTGGCTGCAGGATAGACGAGACAAGACGCGAACCAATCAGAGAGGCGGTTGTTGGCGGGGGCGGCGCGGCGACCGCAAACAGCTGTCGGGAGGGCGCCGCCGCAGGGGGCGCGCACGGAGAGGAGGCGGGGTCAGGGAGCGCGCAGGGAGGAGGCGGGCCCTCGGGCGCGCGCCCGGGCAGGAGGCGGAGCCGAGGCCCGGGCTAGCAGAAAACTCCTTGGCTGGCAGGGCCAAGGCAAGACACTCAGGGCAAACAGGAGGACCTAGTAGCTTGTCACGGAGGCTCGCAGGAGTGCGTGTACCGGCTGATCTGGGACTAGTGCTCAGCCTCCACCACTAGATTCTTACAGCTAGCTCCAAGCCTCATGCCACCCACACAAGAGAAAAAAATAAAATACGAGACCATTTTGCCCATGAAATTCGAGTGGATGAGAAATTGAAAGAGTCATTAAGAAGCAAATAGCATAGAAAGGAGTTAGCACCAAAGGTTCTAATTCCAAGCACAAGTTAAGCAGGAACGCTCTGCACCTTAATCATGCACGCAACCGCTATTTATAATAACAGAAGTGCTGAGCTCAGGCAGAGCCCAACCTAGCATCCTCAGAACAGTCACCTACTAGCTCGGGCCTGTGAAAACATTTCTAGTTACAGAATGCCTAAGAATACCTCCTAGGCATTATGCTCCTAAAACATTAAACTTTTCAGTCGCTCCCACACCTCATCATCATACAACTACATCTAAAATATACAGAAGAAATATTTAGAGAAGAGAAGTGAGTCCTGAGCAGGGCAGTGGTGGTGCACGCCTTTAATTCCAGCAAGCGGATCTCTCTGCGTTTGAGGCCAGCCTGGTCTACAGAGCTAGTTCCAGGTCAGCCTCCAAAGCTACAGAGAAACCCTGTGTCTCAAGAAAATAAAGTGGGGGGGGGGGGTACTAAGCAGAATCAGGAAGGTGGCTTAGAGTTTTCATTCACTCTTGGGGACCCTATCTGCTCAGAAAGCTGAAGTAAAAAAAGCCCACCTCCAACCCACATGCTGAAACAGACGATCCAAGGAAGACAACTGAAAGGGAATGTTCTGACAAAGGTAGGACCAGTGGAAAGAGGGATTATAATAATCCATATGGCAATCATCAACACGGATTGACCCAGACTAGACTCCCCAGTAGACCTAAGGGTAATAGGTGAAAGTCTGAAAAGTTCCATAACATTTGCCTCCTGTCAAAATCCTCTCTCCCCAAACGGCTACCAGTCACAAAGGGAGGAAATGTCTCTCCAATGAGTCAGCCAGACAGCACCTGCCTCCTGAGAGCATGCACAGAGAACAGGTCACTTCTGAGGTGCCCAGGAGGCATACGTGGGATCTAACCAGAAGACCAAATTGAGTCTCCACAGCACTAAAATGTTATCAAACAGTCTAAGAGTGATGGCTATTCTTGGTTGTCAACTTGACTAACTGGTGAAGCACAAATAATAAAAACTCAGAGTCAGAAATTGGGGTTCAACCTGAAGATCCAAAAAGCAAAACAGCCAGCCACTGTCTCTTACCTCAACCTCGATCCTGCCTCCTGGAATCTCAAAATAAGACTGCATCTGACAGTCTTATATTCCTATCTATGACTGGGATTAAAGGTGTGCACCACCTGATTTCTATGTCAACTAGGGAGGCTACAGGATTAAAGGTGTGTGTTCCCATAACATGGTCCCATAACAAGGCTGGCCAGTGGGACTGTTTTACTTTCAGATCTTCAGGCAGTCTTTACTTATTTATTAAGTAATTTAAATTTATTTATTAAAATACATTTGAAATGCCCTGACAATCTGAAATGAACTATAATCCAGATATGGAGGGCACACTTATGATCTGGATCTTGAGCTGGAAGACAACATGTTTTTGATCTGGATCTTGAGCGGGAAGACACAAGCTTTTGATCTGGATCTTGAGCAGGAAGACACAAGCTTTTGATCTGGATTTTGAGCAGGAAGACACAAGCTTTTGATCTGGATCTTGAGCAGGAAGACACAAGCGTTTGATCCAGATCTTAAGCTGGAAGACACAAACTTTTGATCCGGATCTGGAGCAGGAAGACACAAGCTTTTGATTCAGATCTTGAGGCTGGAAGACACAAGCTTTTGATCCGGATCTTGAGGAGGGATGACACGCTCCTTTAATCCAGATCTTGAGGTGGGAAGACACACCTTTAATCTGAGCCACAACTTCTGCTGCTTGCCCATCCATTCCTTGACTGCATTAGAGCCTACTTCTTTGGGAGTCTAGCATCGACAGAAGACCTGATGAGACACCCAGCCTCATAGGACTGAGCAACTGCTATATTCTTGGACTTTCTATTCACAGCTAGCCATTTTGGACTGAGCCTGTAAGTCAGTCCAATAAATTCATATACTCTCTCTCTCTCACACACACACGAGAGAGAGAGAGAGAGAGAGAGAGAGAGAGAGAGAGAGAGAGAGAGAGAAATTCAGAGAGAGAGAGAAATTCATTCCATACGTTGTATGGATCAAAAGTTTGTGTCTTCCTGAGTAATACACCAAGCCTTAGAGTCAAATGAGAGCCAGAATTCTTTTCCTACAAGGACATGATTGCAACAACAGATACAATCTTGGCTGAGTGGACAGATCAGTTAATACAATATTGCCTAGGTGCTGGCTTCCTGATATGCCAGTGTACAGTGACTATGTAAGAGTTTGATGTAGTGGCATTTCAATTGTATTTTAATAAGTAAGTTTACCTGGGAATCAGGAGAGTAAAATCAGCCACACTGGTCAGCCTTACAGCCAGGCAGTGGTAACACACACCTTTAATCCCAGTAGCCACACTAGTTGCCATAGAAACTGAGCAGTGCGTGCCTTTAATCCCAGTGGTGCACACCTTTATTTCCAGAACTAGAGAGGATTATAAAATGGGAGAAAAAAGTTCTCAGACACAGTCTCATCCTGAGATTCCTGGCGGCAGGATCACCATTTAGGCTGGCTGCTTTGTTTTTCCAATCTTCAGATTGAACCCCAATTTTTCTGAGTTTTTATTAATCGTGATTCAGTTTGGTCCTGAAGTTTTTGCGCGTTTGTTTGGTTGGGTTGTTTGTTTGATTGTTTTGAAACAATAGGCTGACCTTGAACTCTCTAGGTAGACCAGGTTGGCTTAGAACTCAGAGTTCCACCTGCCTTTACCTCCCAAGCACTGAAATTAAAGGTGTGTCACTTAGCCCCTGTTTTTGTTTTAAAGAGGAAATTCCATCAGAGATGTCAGTTTAAAAACAAAATGATCCCTTCCTTCCACAAGGTTCTAGTTTAGATAGTAAGCATGGCTTTGGTCACTGTCTACAGAATTCCCACTATTTCAAAATATTCAAGTTGTTTAAAATAAAAGAACCAGTCACTGTTTACTTTTTTCCTCCAAAAATAGCTAAAATTTGCTACTTTACTGTTTTTGAACCAATATCTCATATCCTTTTTTGCATCAGCTAAACTTAACCAAAACCCCTAATTTAAAAAAATCTATTAATGAGCTAAAACAGCCATCACAAATGCCTTTTGGCACTTTGATAAGCTAATCTGTTTTGCTTGCTTTTTAAAATTCAAACTGTTTTTAGAGCATATAAATTTTAGCTCGTTTCTCTTTTATGCAATGTATCTATAAAATGGTATTAAATGCTACTTGAAATAATTAGGATTCTAGAAAATATAAAAGCAAATCTTTAAAGTAAAAGGGAAAGAGTGAGGACAAAGGTATACTTACCATGATCTTCAGTCAGCCACCACGAAACACTCGGGCCTCCAAAGACAAGAGCACCTGTCCCTAGCTCCTGTCTCCCTTTTCATTGATCTGTGGGTCTCAGCAGAGCTACCTGTACTTCACGATGGATGAGCTAAACATCTGCACAGGGGTGGATGTCAAGCTCAGTGCCTTGGGTTTGAACCCAACACCAACAGATGGAGAGGGTGAGAATCAGTACCAACTCCTTATATAGAAAGACACTCATGTCCACTCAAGTTAAAAATACAACTTAGAATCCGTGTACTGCAAATCAAACTAAAAGAAACAACTTAAACATTGATAGACAATAAGTATTGAAGAGAAACCTGGTTTGTTCAGTACACACAGCTTTCAACACCATCAGTTACTGAGATAGGGCTACATGCTAATAGACACTCTCTTACAAAAGAGAAAAACAATATTTTTAATATTTTTCTGTACTCCTTAGCATTTTCAAGATTTCATACAACAAATTCCCACGCAATTCATTTACAAGGCCTGCCTCAGAGAACGGTGAATCTTAAAGGTGGTAGCACACGCCTTTAATCCCAGCACTCGGGAGGCAGAGGCAGGCGGATCTCTGGGAGTTCGAGGCCAGCCTGGTCTACAAGACCTAGTTCCAGGACAGGAACCAAAAAGCTACGGAGAAACCCTGTCTCGAAAAACCAAAAAAAAAGAAAGATGCAGTCTATAATTACTCAACACAATCTTCCTGCCCTACTTCCCTGACATATGCTAGATCTCAGCAACCATGTGATTAACACAGAGCCTTGGGTGTGTGGATGAGCCACTTCAAACGCCATCCATTCCAGGTCTGCAGAGCTGTTCTTGTCAGTCACAGCTAGACCACACTGAGAGAAATGCACACAGAGTAGCCAGGAGTAGATTAACAGCAACACTGTTACCTTTAAGGTTTTATAGTAAATGGCTCTGTTGATTTCCAGTGGAAATAAATTCTGCTCTTCACCTGAGCAAGCCCAGTTCACATAGCGCAGCCAGTTGCCCTTCTCCGGATCAGTGGCGTCAATGCACATCCACCCCAGATTTGGGTAGTACACCTATGGACAGAGAAAAATGAGCTCGTATTAGGACAGGAATGCCTAAAAAGTCTCATCTTCAACTTTCCAGACATCTGTTTTTACTGTATGCAAGCACTCTACAGCATTTCAGAGAAACAAGATAGAGAACCAACACTCAAAAACACAGGGAGGAAACAGAGCTGTGAAATCTTTTCATTCTTTAGGTTCCCCCCCCTAAATATAATTGATCTACAAATATTTCCTGTACATGAAAACAGGTTACAACTACATGCTCTCAAATGTGACTTAGCAAAATGCCTTCTCATATATTCTGTCAGTTCAACCTAGGCCCGTACTGCTAGGCTACACATTTCCGAAGTCTTCTTTCTGGCATGATTTACAGGGACTTCGCAAACGAGCACACGTAGTGAATCAGCTTGGAAGTGACAAGCTATGATGGTTTTATCAACCTCACTGTCCCTCAACACCTACACCATCCAGCACATGTATCAGAACTAAGGTCCAGCGAACATGTTTGTAAGGTTCTGGGATGCTGCAGACAAGTACCAGAAAACCCAGGACACCAGATCTACTTTCTTAGGAAGCTTCCCTGAACTTCCATCCATGCTTGCTCCTCCCCTGTGATGCTGCCAATAAACACTTGGCGGGTCATGCCTTCATTTTAAAGAACATCAACTCTGCAAGGAGTTTGACATTCATATGTGCACATATGTGCATTTATTCTTCCAAGTGCCTGAGTAGACACTGAACCAGAACTACAAATAGGTGTTCTTTTTAGGAAGAAAAGAAGGATTCTGGGTGTCTCTCTTTTCCCCACACACCTGACTCATTCCACTCATTCCTTTCTTCCTCTCCCATCACATTAATCCCTTTTAGGTAGGTCAACGCTCCTGCTCTCCACTGACGGCTGGGTGGCTGACTTCCTCATCATGGGCCCTTGAGACTGAGGCTCTAAGTCTGGTTCTCGCCTTCCAAGACACTGACACTACTAAGCTACACTCTCTGTGTCAGATCTCCCTTACTAATTTTCCCCTTCCACATGTGGAAATCAGGGCTTGAAGGTAAAACAGCCTTCCTTTCTAAAACACTTGACTGGAGGAAAGACAGTCTTAGGCCCAGGCTTGTTTGACCTCCATTTGTGGCTGTTTCCCTGACTACCTGACCACCATAGGTTAGACTACAGGCTCTTCTCTTCCCACCAGCACCCCGGCCTCCTTCAGTTCTTCTAAAGGTGGACAGATATACATACATACACTCTTTCCTTTTCAAAACAGAACACTCCTCAAATGGTATGTTATGAAGAGACAGTCAAAAAATTGTTAAACACAATACACAAAACAACAAAAGCTGCTTTCCAATGTTTGAGAGTGATGATCGTCCCACCTGCCGGCACAATCAAAGAGACAAGTGAAGTGAATGATCAATGAACACCACCAATCCTCTGGTCAGGCCGCTGACTTGCACGGGGATTATTATTCCCTTTGCCCCCAGGCTCAGAGATAGTCTTTTTCTCTCTCTTATTTTGGATGTATATGGGTAAACATCAGGATCCTACTGGGTATCACCAGGTATCAGTGTGACGACAGAGACAGCAGCAGCTGCCCGGGAAACCCACCAAATGGAAAGTAAAGGTGGCGCTTGACTAGCCATCTGCTTTAATAACAACTCAGGCACTGCTGAGACTTCCTCAATCTTCAGTCAACGTAAACCTCTGCAGAAATAAAGTGTTCCAGGTGAGTGAATTCTTTATTTATATATTCCTCATTGTATCTCAATGGAAATAGGGACTATTCTAAGTGCAATGATGTTCATAAAGAAAAGAGTTCCATAGAGATAGATGAATATAACAGAGGGGATTGGGGAAGGTTATATGGGGGGGGGGGGGGGCTTTGTTTAGTTTTTTTTTGCTTTGTTTTCTGAGAGAAGGTCTCACTCTATAGTGTCAGACATATACAAATACATTGCTGACTGAACAAGTCACATTGAAAGAATGAACTATTTATTTTTAGCCTAAACATAAGAATATATGAAGAGAAGATAATCTAAAACTAAAAGTAAGAAAATGTCATTAATGCTTTTCTTTGAGAAAATGGGCTAATTCAGTATTCTCTTCTTTCTGCCTCTCCTCTACTGGAATAGCATTTACACTGGGGTGGGGATAGAGGAAATGGGCAAAGTACTAACTGTCCTGAAGATCTACATCTGCATCTGCATGAAGTGCCCAAGGTCTGCTGGATGCCAAGGGAAATGGTGGCCCAAACCTTTAATCCCAGCACTCATCGTTTGGGATACGGAAGCAGGCAGATGTCTGTGAACTGGCTGCCAGCCTGGTCTACATGATAAGTTCCAGGGCTTTATAAGACAGGCTACATAGACCCTGTCTTAAATAACATTGAAAAGGTGTGCAGTGTTCTTATCACTGAGCTTTAGTTTGTTAGTGGGGAACTAAGATGAGAATATGGTTTGATACAATTCCCATGTTTGCTCATCAAACATCCATTTCTAATCACATTAAATTCAGCGATTGACAGAAATATCTCTAAATTTTGCTTAACTACTAATTGCTAAGCTACAGAAGTGCAACTTATCCTCAGACAATGGTAGTGGAAGGGCAGGGACAACCGATTATGATTACTTCCTCCATCAATCACAAGGCAGGCAACCCTCCTTCCCTAGTTCAAACCCAACAAGAGACACTGAAGAAGTCTATTTCCACATCTCCATAACGACTACAAAATAGGCTCACCTGATTCCAAAGAGGAATAGCACACAGAATTAAAAGCTTTATCCTGATGCAATCCATAAAGCAGCCTCCTCTACCAAGCAAGGGTACTGGAGTACACCTGTCACGTTCAGCCCTCGTCCCGCAAGGAGGACGCGACCACCGGAGCTCTTCTCACTGCAGTTTTATTCCAGGACTTTTTACACTTCTCTCTCTTTTCCTTCCTCTCTCTTTCCTTCCTCTCTCCTCTCTCCTTTTTTCCTCTCTCTCCGGGCAAACCTCTCCCAGCCCTTAAGTAGGCATGGGCTGCCAATCCCGGACTGCCAGGTGGGCACTGCCCATAGGCCCACGCATATGCAAGCAGCTGATGATCATTGCGTGATCAGGCATAAGTCAGACTTTAGCCATAGAGGTTGATTATCATCTCCACCAGGTGTGGCTCTATGCTGCTCGCTACATACACCCTCATAAGAACAGCTTGAACAAACTGACTTCCATCCCAGACCCCATCCCTCGACTCGAGAAGAGGACTGCAGAGAGCATCGTGTGCCAACTCTGGGTAAGCTGGCTGTTTTACAAATTATTTTTGTTCCATCTTTGTAAGGGTCTACAGAATAATCTATAAATATTATGCCTTTGACATTTAAATTTTTAGTATGTGTTTGTATTTATAGGGAAGGTGTAGGCTGTGCACATGAGTGCTTGTGCCCAAGGAAGCTAGAAAGTGTCAGGTCCCCTGGAGCTGGAGTTAATGGAACAGAATCTAAGTCCTCTGCAACAGCAATATGTATTCTCAACCACTGAACCATCTCTCCAGACCCTATGAAATGTTATTAAGTCCCTTTTTTATATATATGAAGAAGTAGTAGATGGGCAATTTTGGTAGAATAGCCAAACCACTAAAAATACCGCCAGGACTCAAACTTGATCGTCTCATTTCTTCCTTACATTCAAATTAAACCAATAAGAAGACAGGGAGCAGGGAAGGAGAGTTTTACCTCAAACCCCTCTTTATAATCCTTCTTCTGATGGCTAGGGTGTAACTCATGGTAAAGTGCTTATCCAGGAGGCTGCCCCTGCTGTCACCTCCAGCAGCACTACACAAAAGCACACAGCTTTCTTCCTACTCCTGACTCCTCTAGGTCAGGGTTGTGAAAGCCATTCCTGTTTCTCATTGAACAGACAGGGTGCTAACTCTTCTTCAAGGACAGCATAAATGTCCTGTAACTTAATTCAGTTCTATTTAATTCAGTCATTTAAAAAATAGTTTTAAAATAATCAAAATTCAAATGCAGTACACATGCCCCTTTGAATATGACACACTCAAAGTTGCATCTCTATGCCATTTAGGAAAAAGAATTTGCAAAGAACAAACCACATTATATCTTCCTTAATTATTCATTACTCGGTAAGCATACTGGTTAATGTTGGAAGTATAGGACAAAACTTTGATTCACTTTATGAAACATAACATCACTTAAACTCTCAATTGTTCACCTACAACATCCTAACTCATAATAATAACAATATAATAACAATAATAATAATAATAATAACAATAGCAAATTGCCACAGACATCACAGGCTAAAACTGAGACAAGGCAATGACAAACTCTCATGCTGGGTCAACTCTAATATCAAGTTGAGTATTACACTCGATTAAACCAGCTCTCTAACATTACAGCCTACAATGACAAAACCATGTCCCTGGGCTATTGTTTGGACTTCCCTACAGTGTAGGTACCAAGCATTGCTAACACTTCACAACCGAGACAGACCCTCTCTAGGAGGCCAGGTACTCACATCAGGAGCCCCAATCTGCCTATACTGTCAGAGGCTCCTTTCCATGCCTCTGTATCTTCCCTGAGGATTCATTGCTGAACCTCAGCAGGAAGATCTACATCAGCGATTCTCAACCTGTGGGTCAAGACCCCTTTGGGGGTCAAATGACCTTTTCACAGGGATCGCCTAAGACCATCAGAAAACACAGATATTTACATTATGATTCATCATAATAGCAAAATTACAGTTATGAAGTAGCAATGAAATAATTTTATGGTTGGGACAGTCATACACCACACATGAGGAACTGTATTAAAGGGAGGCAGCATTAGGAAGGTAGAGAAACACTGCTCTAAACTGTTCTACACTTATACAAGCTACAATTTTTAGAAATGATTTTATCCTTTACAAGATCAAATGTTTTTCTTCACTGCTTAGGTTCAAATCATCTTACTGAGAATAATCTCTAGCAACTCATTTATAAATATCATTGAACCTGCAAATAAAGCTATGAAGACAAAAAAAGAGAAAGGTAACCTCAGTTTATATGAAAAGGTAATAATAAATGTATCTTTGCAAGTCTTAAAGGATTTTACTAATACTACCCACAAAAATACCATATCTTTGTGACATCTTCAGCCCCCAGTGGCACCTCAGTGACAGAGCTGGCTGCCTGCAGGTTTCATTAAGGATAAGCAGACTGCTACCCTGCAGAAGAAACTTTCTGGGAGCTACAGACAAAATGGATCATCACTATCATCTGCTCCACGCCTCATATTACTTTAGAAGCTCAAGGGCTTCTAAAATGTTCTAAACATTTGACAATAGGGAGCAAAGTCTAACAGGTGGTGGCACATCTTAACAGAAAAGGCCCACTCGTCAGAGGACAATTCCAAGCATACAGGCTATCTGTACTAGCAAGTCTAAAGCAGAAATATAACAACAGTTGGCTTCTCAGGTCCTCAAAGCCCAGCCGCTCGCTGTCCATCCCGTCTGAGCATGCTTACATGACTGACCCTCTTTTGAAATTACTGGGAATAGGTCTCAGCTATACAACTGCATAAATGTTTGTGGGAAATCCTCCAATAACAGATGCTCTAAAAATATAAACTGCTTCCCAGCAAGTCCCTAATCAAATTCTAGTGGGTAGGCAAAATAGTTTATTCTTGTTCTTAAATCAGAATTTCTACCCATGACCATGGATGTGTAAGAATTCCATAAACCACTAGAAGTGGCAGCAATCTCTCCCAGTATGCAGTTCCACACTTTCTGGGGAGGCTTGCAAGAGGGTGGGTGGTCTGGCGGTACCTCCTCTATGGGGTGCTACTGAGAAATAATGGACCTTTGAAATGTGGGGTCTGGTGGAAGGTCCTTAGGCCACAGGTACCATAACCTCAGAAGGGACTATGTGGGGCCGTGCCTAGCCCTCTGTTTCTGCTTCAGTCTGAGAAAGAAAACTTGGGCTCCTATGTGTACTCCTGTCAGGATATGCCACTGTCACCAGCGGCCCAAGCTACATGACCACTTAATTTTGGATGGTTACACAAAGAACTGTGAGCCAAAACCAAACCTTTCTATACTTCAGATAACCTGCCTCTATCATCCTGTCATAGTGATGACACACAAGGTTCCATACCACAAAATACTCTGTCTGCGGCCTTTGCTATAGGAAGAGTACTGACAACAATCCAAATGCTTAGTTTGGTTTTGACTCCAGGTTAAACAGTTTGAGGGCCTCAAGCAAGCCCCTTGGTATCCAGACCTATCATCTACTTACTTGTACTCCAGACCAACAACCTCTGAGACAAAGCCAAAAGTTTATAAAGCGTGTGTATAAGCCAAGATCAACACACAGGAAAGGCCTGACAGAGAGACATTAAATGAACTTCCACCGGGGGTGGGGCTACACCACACCAAGCTGCTAATCTAAGTAATAGTTAACCTGTTTGAAAAGATTACTTAATCCTCTGTACTTCAACACCCTCATTTATCTTGAAACTCTTGAAACAGCACGATTCATGACTGGCTCTGCTGTTACTACAAAAACCATCTCTATAGTTGGAGTAGCAAGTTCTGCACGCGGCTATAACCCAGTCTCAGTAAACCTGAAACATTACACAGCTCCACACTCACTCCTCTGGCTTCTTCTCCACACAGCCAAGAAACAGCAAACTCTCTATAAAGAGTAACATGAAGAAAGTATTTGGGAGAGCAGGAAAGATGGCTCTGTAGTTAAAGAGCACCAACTGCTCTTCCAGAAGACCCACGTTCAATTCCTAGCAACCACATAGTGGCTCACAACTGTCTGTAACTCCTGTTCCAGAAGATCCGATACCCTCCTCTGGCCTCCGCAGACACTGTACAAATGTGGTGCACAGACACATATGGAAGCAAAACACCCATACATTTTTTTTAAGTATTTTTGACCTTACAGGACATACAGCCTGTTGCCACTGTTCGACTCACCAAATGAATGTGGCTGTGCATAAATAAAACTTTCCTCATGAATTGAAACTTCAAATTCATAATATCTTCATGTGCCACAAAGTTTGAAACCGTAAAGGTGCTTCTTAGTCTTGGAGCTTTAAAACACAGACTATAGGCTGGGATCTAAAGACAACCTTTCCTACAGTTGCCCTGACAGAATTCTATAGCTAGACAACAGCAATGAGCAGGACTAGGACTTGCTGAAAACAGACTGCAGAATCTGCTGGCAGCTTCCAAGTGACAGCCAAGTACAAGAAAGGACACGGGAATCGGCAGCATCACTTCAAGTGACATCCAATTACAAGGACACAACAAGCACTGTCCCCACTCACACACCAACAGGAATTTTATTCGCAATGCTGGGAACTCATAAAAAGAGGGCTTGCTTCTTTTAAAAAAACTATAGTAAAATCTTGGAGCTATGCAGAGAGCATTTCTGTATCTATTACAATTGATAAGCTCTTCTACTTCTTCCCTCTGTCCTCTAGACTCAAAATTTTTTGTATTAATTTTTTAAAACTTTTTTTTAAGATTTATTATGTATGTAGTGTTTTGCTGCCTATATTCTGCCTGCATGCCAGAAGAGGGCACCAGGTCTCATTACAGATGATGGTGAGCCATCATGTGGTTGCTGGGAATTGAACTCAGGACCTCTGGAATAACAGTCAGTGCTCTTAACCTCTGAGCCATCTCTCCAGCCCTAGACTCAAGAAGAGCAAGACACAAATAGAAGTAGTGATTGTTCACTTAAAAGAATAGTTTGAGGTTTTGGCTATTGTTTTGCTTTGGCTTTTGTTGTTGTTATTTTTGGTTTTTTGGAGGGTTTCTCTGTAGCTTTGGAGCCTGTCCTGGAAATAGCTCTTATAACCCAGGCTGGCCTTGAATTCACAGAGATCTGCCTGACTCTGCCTCCCCAGTGCTGGGATTAAAGACATGCGCCACCTCCACCCAGCGAGAATAGATATTCTTAAAGCGATTAAAAAACAAAACAAAACAATACTGGGTTTCAAAGCCCTAGAAAAAAACATACTCTTGCTGATTATACAAATCACTACAATCTTTCTAAGGGCTTCAGGGCAAAACTGACCAAAAATGTATAGAAATTTACATAACATTTGACTTAATATTTACACTTCTAGGAATATATCTTCAGAAAAATATCAGACAAGTCAGCATATTGCATCCATAGTGAGTTTACGCTTTGAAGGACTGTACATACTCAGCAAAAGATTAAAGCTATCTAAATATCCAAAACAAGGTAAACTGTGGATGGTATACAGACAGAATTATGAGCAGCCACAGAAGAAATGGCCTAGGCCGCGTACTTGACAGACACATCCTTGGGACGTTGGTAGGAAGCAAGCATATCGCATTCCTATAATACACGGTGCAAGGACAGGAACTAGTGTGAGAAACAAGGATGGCAGAGGCCTTAGGCAGAGAAAAAAGAGACTGCACCACACAAGGGTGTGACCAAAATAAGTTCTTTAATTTAGCAAATTTTAAATGTAGAATTAAAAGAATGCTCATAGAGATGTCTGGGTACTGGGAGTTTAAGTGAATTTTAATTTTTGGTGAGCTTTTTCTGTACTGTCCACACTATTATAGTTTGTGGTCAACATAGTTTTGTGTTGGTGTTGTTTTAATTACATTTAGTTGTGTGTGTATGCATGTAAAGGCAGAGATCAACTGGGAAAGTCAGTTTTCTCCTTCCACCACGTGGGTTCAGTGATGGAACTCATGTCATCAGGTTTGGTGGCAGTACCTTCACATAATGAGACATCTTGTTGACCTTGTTTAAAATTTTAAGACTTATATGCTGGGTTGGGTGGCCCATGTCTTTAATCCCTGTACTGAAGGAGCAGTGGCAGGAAGATCTCTATACATTCAAATCCAACCTGGTCTACCTAGCAAGTTTCAGGACAGCCAGGCTATATAGATCATTTCAGAAGAAAACATTTTTTAAATACTCATTAGAATATATACCAAGAAAAAGTTAACACAAACTATGAACTTTATATGATAACAGCCCTAGGATGCAGGTCACTCTAGGGGAAAGGCTGATGGTTGGAAAATCTGCAGTTACGCAGAGGTAGGGTTCTACAGAGTAGGAACGGCTCCCAAATGCACATTCTGTGTACAGACACAGACTTAATGGGATGTCCAGATTCTGGCAGCTCTGGCTCTCTGAATGGAGAAACACAAGTTCTAAAAGAGTTTGAGGCCACAACTTCCATCTCTGGCTCTGTCTTGATCTGTAATGCTTTCCAGCAATGCTATAATAGATTAAGAAGTCCCTCACCACGTATGTACAGCTCTTTGATCTTAGACTTCTTGGCTTTCACAATAAGCTTAGGGACTCTACCCTGGCTATGGTATTTTATCAGAGCATCACAAACCAAGGCAGAAATGATCTCCACCTTCCAATCAATTTTCTCTGAATCTAACACTGTTCTAAAAACGTAAAGTTATATAATTAATAGTTAGTTCGTGCCTGTATTACCAGCACTTAGGAGGTTAATGCAGGAGGAATTTGAGTTTTTGACTAATCTACAAGCAAGGCTCTATTTCAAAACAATACAAGTAAAATTTAAAAAAATCTATTTTTAAAGGATTATTAGAATAATTTTTACTCAGATAATTGCAAAAAACACTGTTTATTAGCAGCAATATGAGCCTAAACTTGAAAGATTTTTTTATCAGCTAGGCATATAGTAGGCCATGCTTGTAAACCTAGCACATGGGAGGTAGAGGTAAAAGGATCCTAGTTCAAAGTCAACCTAAACTACAAAGCAAGGTTCTGCCTTTAAAGGGAAGGACAGTTTTTTAAAATCAGGAATGTTTCAAAATTCTGATATTGCACAACACACCAGGTGGTCAAGAGAAGTGTCGCAGGCAGTCCAGCATGTCAGGTCCCCAGGGTCCTGCTAGTGGCAGATCAAAGCATGCTGGCTTTTCTGTAGGAACCTGCTCCATGCACTCACCCTGAGCATCACACTTTTCTGTAGGAACCTGCTCCATGCACTCACCCTGAGCATCACACTTTTCTGTAGGAACCTGCTCCATGCACTCACCCTGAGCATCACACTTTTCTGTAGGAACCTGCTCCATGCACTCACCCTGAGCATCACACTCTTCTGTAGGAACCTGCTCCATGCACTCACCCTGAGCATCACACTTTTCTGTAGGAACCTGCTCCATGCACTCACCCTGAGCATCACACTTTTCTGTAGGAACCTGCTCCATGCACTCACCCTGAGCATCACACTCTTCTGCATTTAAAGGAATGTAAATGCTTTCTGTGAAGCTTGAAGATTTATGAAGTCAGACAGTCAAGGGCTCAAGAAAGGCAATTAACACTTCGTCTTAGGTTAGCACACAATGGTGAACTAGTTGGTGTAAAATTCTACTGCTTCAATGTTCTAAAAAGGTCTTAAGGGGCTGTGATGGAAGAGAAACACCAAGATGGAGCTCTGATGATAAACTCTTTCTGTGACATTAGGAGATTTTCTGATGCAAATCTGAGGATAAGACCAGGGTTAGAATCAATTAATAGTAAATAGTTTACCTTGATTTTCAACTTATTTATGAGAAATATGCCCATTATAAGTGATATTCCTGATACCTTGCCATATGTGAGGGTATACACCTGTCATCTATATTCTATTTTAACATTTTTTTAAATGAAAAACCTTTCAGATGTGAGAATAAGTGAATAAGATCCTGACTTTTCTTCCTTGCAAGGAAAAGTCAATCTTCACAAGAACAAGATGGTAAACTCGAAGCTGACTAAGAGGAAGTGGTACTTCCATGATGGGTTAAACACTAAAGCATGTGCGTGTAGAGAACCTTACATTATCAGCACAAAGATGATGTGTGTCTAGAGGAAAAGGAGACCCTAGAATCTCATGGTTGCAAGTGACTCTCAAGCCACACTAGGTGTGAATTTCAGTGCAGACGGTAACTCCCATAAGACATGGGTGATGGTTCATACAGCCATGTCCAACTGTTACAGCGCAGAGAAGGTGCCATGACTTCACTAAGCAGCAATGGCATTTATTCTACTCGGCACTGTATATACAGGACGTCGAGTAAGCATGTGACTCCCTGATATTCCCCACTATGATTAATGCTATCAAAGTCAAGCACTCCTGTTAGCTTCCTTTGGAACCTTTTAAAATTAAAACTGTGATTTATTTGAGAGCAATCTTATACAGGCAACACATTGTTAATGACACAAGTACTATCCTTAATAATGAAGACTTTTTGTGACCAGACAGTTTTCTACAATTACAAATTTCTTTCAACTCCAGTCAGATTGTTTTGGTAAATCCTTGTTTCCTAAAGCCCCCAGGGTTCACTGTCAGACACTATCACAGACAACAGACTCACAAAGACACAAAAACAAAATGATTAAACTGTCAGATCAAGCTCTAACCTTTCAAGCCTTAAAAGGCCCCCTTGCCCTGAGCTTCCTGGGGGGATGTGGCCACACATTTGACTGTCAACAAGAATAAAACAGATGTGATTCCTTCTCTTTCAAAATGAAGCTTGTAAAGGAGTCATGCCCTGAGGGGCTTCCCCAGGGCACTGACCTGAGATCCCATGCAAACCCCAGAACAAGCACCTTAATGAAGTGTTTTTAGTGACTGGTTTTTTAAACAGAAAACTTCACAGCCCATTGTAGTAATAAGAGCGGCGGGGCTGCGTCCCTAGCACCCCAGCCACCTGGCTAGCTTATGCCCGAAATAACAACACACAAACTGTATTCATTTAAACACTGCTTGGCCCTTTAGCTCTAGCCCTTACTGGCTAATTCTGATATCCCGATCAACCCATCTCTAATAATCTGTGAGCACCGGTCTTACCGGGAAGATTCTAGCCTACGTCCATCCTGGGTCGGAGCTTCATTGCGTGTGTCTGCCCAGGAGCCGGGAGCATGGCATCTCTGTCTGAGGCGTCTTACCTCACTTCCTCTTCCTCCCAGCATTCTGTTCTGTTTACTCCACCCACCTATGTTCTAAGCTATGAGCCCAAGCAGTTTGTTTATTACTTAACCAAGGAAATCAACAGATTGATATATGACACTCCCACATCAGCCCATAGGTTAAGAAAGTCAGGAAGCTGATGGAGAAGCAGGACCTGGCCCAGGCAATCTGGAAGAACATGTGTAACTGTCCCACTATTCCCCTGTCCCACTGTTCCCCAGAGACATGGCTCTGACTACATCTGCCCCATTCAGGCCTGGGGCTGCAGAGCAAGGGCAGCTCCTCTTTTTCTGGAAGCTTCTATTAAAAGGCAGCCACTGCCCTGCTTTGTCCTCCAGGGCTGTTGAAAAAATATGAAGTAGAATGAAAACCTTTTACAAAATTAAGAGTTCAGGGCTATAAAGACAATTCAGTAGTTAAGAACACCAGCTGCTCTTCCAGAGGACCTGGGTTCAATGCCCAGCACTCACATAGAACTCACAGCCATCTGTAGCTCAATTTTCACGGTATCCAACACCCTTAAACTTGCAAGCAAAAACATCAATGCACATAAAATAAATATATCATTAAAAAAATTTAAAATTCAATGTAAGTGTGTCACATGCTATATGTTTACAGTATTTCAGGGACATAGAAACTACTCTCTGATATACAGAAAGGAATCTAATATGTTCTTGGCAGCCTATGAAGTGTATTTTGTGGTTATATCCATGTCATTTGTAAAGTGACAGGCCACCACACAGAAAGTCAAGGTCTTAGGGTGCAAGGTAAAATGCCCTGGATAAGGAATACAAAAAGTAAATGTGACACTTACAATCAAGAACATCCAAGCAGCTTCAAACTACACACACATATGCAAATAAGTGACCAAAAAATTAATATTGTCATTTAAAAAGATTTTTAAAGAACATACTAAAACATATGTTTTAAGTTTAAGATGTAAAATTATATGAGAACAGGTAGCAGCCTCTTTAAAATGTTTGAAAGTCTCTTACCTCCCACATGTACACATTATTCCTAACCTGAGATCGTTTCTTCTTATCACCAACAAATGGCCCAAACTTTTTCCCTTTTAAAATTGGTTTAGTGGCCCAGACACCTAGAAAAACAAAACCAATATATTTTATAATAGTAGTTATTTTAAATATTGGAAGCATTAATGTCATTCAACTTTACAAAACAATTAAAAAGCAAGGATGCCTAAGAGCAAGATAACTATGAGTAAGTTCAGTCAAACCGAATAGAGTCCTCCAGGGGATTCTGGGTTTCCTTCTGTAGCTCCTCGGTTTTCTCTAACTAGTCTGTAAAAAATCTGCATTGTTTTATCATTTTTAAAAGTTCATATTAACTTTTATAATGTAAAATAGACCATATATAGTATAATTACAAAACTTGAAAACTAACATAAGAAAAAAGAAATGGAATAAAACTACAAAAACTTAAATTCTTCATAGTCTGCCTATAGGTTTCAAACTGACCCTACTAAAGACAAGCTCTTCTTATAATGGTTAGGACTTGGTTTTTATTAATAAACACTTTCAAGGCTGATCTGCCTAGTTAGATTGGAAAATCCTTTCCCCTCATTAGTTTCATGAAACATAGCTCATGGCATAGCTTGCTTTCAGAGTTTCAGACCACACACATGCTCACCCATGGCGTCCCTTGGGATTATTTCCATCACTTAGTCACCTATCATAAACACACAGATAGGATAAAGACACAGTCAATGGAATGACTGGAGTCCAGGAGTCAAGAGAAGCACACATTCTGGACAGGGTCCTTCATTTATAGAACGAGAGGTGGAGGCCAGTCCTGCGGTGTGTGACTAGGACGTATACTCTCCACTCCCACTAAGTCAGCGTGGAACCGCACCTGTGAACACTAACAACCCGTTGGCTGAGCTGTGAGATAACCACTTTTGCTCAGACAAAATAAAATAAAATCCCCAATGCTCACTAAGCAAATTTCCAATGAGAATTAGAGAAAGTGCTTGCCAGGTCACATACACTGACTGAGCATCAGAAGAGCATCTAAAAGACAAACAGGAGGATGGAAGCGTGATCTACTCAAGAGTACATTCTTATAAGATTTTAACAACCTCCTCTTAGCCTTCTCTCTAAAACTATTTATGTAAATCACAAAACAAAAATCAAATACATACAAGCTTGTGTATTCAACAAGAAACTCTAGCCAGTTTATGTTGTTTATTCAGATATCTCTAGAGGGTTCCTAAGTATAAAAATATGGGTAAAGCAACAGGGAGATAGATAGATAGATAGATAGATAGATATATTAAAAGAGAAATTATTAAATTAATAGGGAAATTAAAAGGGAAATAAATCTGATAACATAATCACACTTAAGGCACAGCAAATCAGAGGAAGCCCACTCTGTGGAACAAGGTTCATGGGCATGCAGAGGAGAGCACACTGGGATACTACCAAGGACAGAATATGTAGGTTCAGTGTGTGTTGCTGGGAGCTAGTTTCCTTCCTTCCTTTTTTTTTTTCTGGTTTTTTGAAACAAGGCTCCTCTGCATAGCCCTGGATGTCCAGAAACTCACTCTGTAGACCAGGCCAGCCTGGAACTCCCAGAGATCCACCAGCCTCTGCCCCCCGAGTGCTGGGACTAAAGGTGTGCAGTACCACAACCCAGCTGGTTTCCTTTTCTAACCCAAGTCCATCCTGGAATCTGATGTGGAAAGTACATATACATCACAGAATTTAAGGGTCAACCTTTCCTTTATTGGAGTAACATTTATCTAACACGATCCCTGCTCCCAAAGGAAGCAGCCTACTCTTTGCTGCCTGACTCCTCTGATGAGCATACTCACCGATTCGGGTCTTGTCAACAGCAGACGGTAAAAGCCTCACTTCCTCGGGAAGTCCTCGCAGCACGTGTTCAGGTACCTCAGCCAGAGTCTCAGTGGCGGCCACAGACTCCGTATTCTGTAAGTCAAACGGAAGAAGGATCATAGGAAAAGGAAAAAAAACAGTAGTGCTTTTTGGTTTTTTCTGCATTGCTTTTTAGTTTCTCATCCAACAAGCAAATGATGAAAACTAACTAGAACTGTGTGTACAAAGCAGACTGGGACAGGCCATTCAGCAGCTCTGGAGCTACTCTGCCACTCACTGAGTCTCATAATGAAACCCCAGCAACCTGTAAACCGGAATCTATCTTGCTCCAGCCACCTATATCCAGTTTCAAAATATGTAAATCCTTAGCAATGCACTGCTCTTTAACCTCGAACAGAATCAGGCAGCAAAGTACAGCTTACCCCTGTTTCTAAATCAAAGGCTACCTGCAGTATACCACAACCCTAAATGAATAATTTTGGCACACTCCATGAAGACCACTTAACCAATTAGATGCTGTCCCCTCCTGAATCCCTCCAGCAACTTGAACAGCTTAGACATTCCACAGAGAGTGACGGTTTACTGTTAACACTCACTTCTACATATGGTATTTCCATTTAAAAAATGTTTTAATCTACCGGGCGGTGGTGGCGCACGCCTTTAATCCCAGCACTTGGGAGGCAGAGGCAGGCAGATCTCTGTGAGTTCGAGACCAGCCTGGTCTACAAGAGCTAGTTCCAGGACAGGCTCCAAAACCACAGAGAAACCCTGTCTCGAAAAACCAAAAAAAAAAAAAAAAAAAAGTTTTAATCTATAAGCTGGGCATTTGGAAAAATTAATAAGCTTTTTGCCGAAGGGAGAAAAATACTGACCTGACAGTATTCTAGTGTGATTTTTTTCTAAGGCTCCAATAAACTAAATAATACCAATAAATACCAGCCAGAATCAGTGGGTGCAGCTGGCCACTTCGAATAACCAATGAGAGCCCTTCTTCCCTCTCTAGCTGTGGTCCACCTATCCTCCCCAAGAGGTAACCCATTCACTCACACACACACACACACACACACACACACACACACACACACACACACATATGTACACTCACACGCACACACCGAGGAAACCGAGGCTTAGGAAAGTGGCCTAAGTTGCTCACAGTTGACTCTGAACCCTGGTCTAACTTTGAAACCCAAATTCATAGTCACTGTGGGTTTCCATTAATACTTATGGGAACCATCTACAATCCTCTGCCCCACAATTTCCAGACTCATGGAAACAGCCACAGGAATATTGCCCAAGACAGGGATGGTCTCCCATAGGAAATGTGTCAGTTCAATGGAGAAGTGTACTAAAACTCCTGAACTACTTGTGAATATAAAGGGTCTCAGCAGAGCTGCCAGAGGTTAAGCCTGTTCGGGGTCAACCCATTACCTGGAGTGTGTCAAATGTTTTGGTTTGTTTTGGTTTTGCTAAACAGCAAAACTCAAACTGGCTGGACTCAAACTCAAGATCTTTCTGCCTCAGCCCTAGAAGTACTGGGATTACAAGGATGAGCCGCCACGAACAGAGGACCTACGTTCTTAATGTGGGCTCATTTTCAAGAAGCTCTCTCTGCTGTCCACTGTAGTTTTCTTCAATGAAAATAAGATTCAACTAAATTCACAGCAAAACACTCCAGAGCCTGTCAATCATGGCTTCCCCTTTCCATCTGCCTAACTGCTGGAACATCTTCATGGCTGCAAATTGCTCAGCACATTCTTAGATTCTCAAGAAATGGCTTAAGACGTAGAAGGCAAGCTCCACCACCTCCACTTGCCTTGTTTTTTCCTGTAAAGTCCTCGGGCAATTTTTCCTACTTGACTATCGTGCTACTGTGCATCCCAACACTGGCTTGGTGTTGACTGTAGATACAGGGGTGTCTCTCTCGTTTCCAATGGGAGACGCGAAATGCTTGTTTGCGTCTGTTGAGAAAGTATCTGATTCTTTGTAAGATAACGAATGTAACATCTTTAAAAAATATTTATGTGTATGTTTGCCTGCATGTATGCACATGTACCTCATGTGTGCTTTGTGCCCAGAGGCCAAAAGAAGATGCCAGATCCTTTAGAACTAGAGTTACAAAAAGTTGTGAGTTGCCATGTGGGTGCTGGAACCCAAACCCAGACCCTCCCCAAGAGCAGCTGTGAACTCCTGAGCCACTTCTCCACCAGCACCACCCCACCTCTCTTCGGAGGGACAGAACTAAACCAGCAGAGTCATCTCTCAGGATACATTTCTCCATGTATGTGGGAATGTCTTCAATTTGTGATAGATACTCAACCCACACCCCTCTAGTAACAAAATCCCAAAATGCTCGAGTTCCTTATATAAAGAGCACAAACTTTGTGTGTATGACCTCCACACAGCCTCTCATATACTTTAAACGCACCCAGTATAAGTCAAGCACTACGTAAATAGATGTTAAACCTTATTATTTAGAGAACACAGGAAAGAAAAGTCTATACTTGGTAACTTCAGAGGCAAGTTTGCCTTTCACATATTTTCAACCTGAACTTTGTAAAGTAAGTTAGTGAGTTACCGAGTCTTAACTAATTCATTGATTTCTGTTGTCTAATGCCCTCAACTTTCTACTACCTCAAATCAAAGAGGGCCAATTTCATGCTGGCACTGTGCTGGTTGGCAAGGAAACAATGACTAATAGCCCCAATCAAGACCTCCATCTCATGAAGCTCACCCATCGGGGAACCTCTGTTCCCACTGCCTAACCAAGAAACCTTAAAGATGTGATGGTCCATGTCTGACCTTACTGGGAACTGTGAAGAACCACATGCTTTCTCCTGACATCTGTCCCTTGACCCTAGATGTCTTTCTCATGCTAGATGGAAGGGGACCTGAGAGAGGATAAGATACACTGTTCCCTCTGAGCAAATATGTGCTCGGTGTTATATGAAGGTCCTTTCATTTCGTCACTGTAACAACCATAGTCAAAGTGAACTCAACAAACACTACTCCAGGACAGTCCAAGCACAAAATGTCTCACTCACTCACTGTGCTACAACCTGGAAAAAAAAAAAAGAAAGAAAGAAACTTTTATGACCCATATTTTACAGAAGAAAGTGAAAATTGCCCATAGTCACAGACAGTGTGTGGCAGAACTAAGTGATCCAAGCCAGACACAGTCAGACTAGGGTGGGCCACAGGGCAGTCATAAAGAATCACTTCCACACTACACAGTATGATATTGCAGTCAGATAAAGCCCAGATGGTCCCTATTGCTCCAGCCTTTCTGGGGTTCACAAAGTCAGATCTACTATTATAATGACACCAAAAAATCATCTGTCATTTTTACCCTAAGGTGTGGAGAGTGAAATATTCTGTAGGCTGTGACTGTGATGTGGGAATTCTTAATCCCTCAAGCTTTTCTGATCTGTGACTAGACCCTGTATTCTAAAATTATACCAAACCAATCAAAGTTTTGATATTCTACTAGAGCTGTGTGCATGCTACCCCTGGAGAAGCTGAGTAAGAAGACATGGGATGATGCAGCATTCTTCCAACGTGCTGTTGCTAACCTCTGAGAGACCAAACTAGAACAATCTGGGATGTGGTGCAGTGCTTCACAGTCCTAAGCACAGTGATCTGCCGTCAGTGTTGCAGTCAGACCCAGGAGGGACCAGAAAGCAACAGAACAGCCTCCCCCTTCGCTGTCAAGCCCAGGGGGGGACCCACACACAACAGCAGGACTAGTACCTAAACGTCCCAATTTGCATTTGTACTGTTGACCTGTGCACTTCAGCCAGGCTTCTTCAAGCCTTGCTCCACTCTCCTCCCCTGCAGGACTTCCCGCGGCTGGCATTTAGCAAGTCCTTACTGGCTGGTGTATTAATCAAGAGCAGGTTCCTGGTGTCTGGCCCAGGAGAGGAAACACAAAGAAGTGAGGGTCATGAACAAATAAGCAAAGGTCTAGCTTCAACGCCCAAGAGATCTGTGATAGTCTGAATGCACTTGGCCCCCATAAACTCATAGGGAGTGGCACTATTGAGAAGCAAGTCCTTGTTGAAGAAGGTGTGGCCTTGTTAAATGAAGTATGTCACTATGGGGGCAGGCTCTCAGGTCTCTTTTGTTTAAACTTCACTCAGTGTAGGTCTCTCAGTTACTTCTCCAGCACCATGTCTGCTTGTACACTGCCATGTCCCACCATGATGATAATGGACTGAACCTCTGAACTGTGAGCTACCACTTCAATTAAATGCTTTCCTTTATAAGAGTTACCATGGTCAAGGTGTCTCTTCACAGCAATAGAAACCCTGAGTAAGACAAGGTCTGAGACACAAAGGGATAGATGAAGACTACATGGATCCCTGGGAGTGTAGAAGAGGCTTCATGGGAAGCAGAGAACTCGAGATGCCATTATCCCAGAGTGAAGCAAACGTAAGGGAGAAGTGGATGCTTGTGTCAGAAGTCACAGCAGAGGTAGAGGGATCCCTGAGCTTATGTCAGCAGAGCGGGAAGGAATTCTAGTAAGGAATGTGGGCTATGAACAGGATGACTGTGACTTTGAAGTCCACGGTATCTGAGGCTCTTATCCATGGTACAGCCTCTGCTGCCCTGAAGCCTGAAATGGTAAGGCCATCTCCACTTGGCCCACACATGCACAGCGAATGTTCAGTGGGTCAATGAAGTAGGGCAGGCCTGACCTGTCTGAAGCCCACAGGCTTATGTGAAACATGAAGTTATCTCCATCAATATTAACAACGGCAAGAGTCATAAACCGAGTTGGGGATGTGGTTCACTGGTAAAGCTCATGTTTAGCATGGGTAGGGTTCTAGGTTTGATCACTAATTACGTGTCCACTCCCTCCCTACGTTATACACACACACCTCATACAAATTCAAGGTCCTGCCCCCCCTGGAGCCAAGGTTTAAATTGCCAGTTTTAAACTATTTCCATCAAGGCTAGCAAACAGGCTACAGCTGGACTGTCAGATGGGGTTTATCTGGTCTACTGAATGCTTTAAAGGCAAAAAAGAAACAAACAAAAATCTCATAATTCTGGGGGGCGGGAGAGGTCCCATCTTGCCCTGGCCCCTGACAAACAGCAGGCATAGCCTCTATGTTCTTCCCCCTCTGAATCAGGGGATCTGTCTTAAGGCAGGCCTTCATACTGCTACTACTCCTAGGCCTCCATTTTTCCAACCAAGCAGAGTGCCCTGAAGCCCAGCTTATTCATGAAGAGAAAACAGCCAGCTCTGAGCACTCCTTCTGGGCTCCTATCAGTTTATGTCGGGTACTCACAGAACACAAGGTCGGTGGAAAAGCTGTCAGAATTACAGCCCATGAGGTTGCTGTAATGGAACAAGCAAAGGTCTGAGCTCAAGTTGGCAATGAGAGGGATCAGAGGTATTAGAGGGCCAGCAAGACAACTCAGCAAGGAAAAAGCAGTTGCCATGCAAGCATGATGAGCTGAGTTCAAATCCCAGAAACCACAGTGGAAAGAGAGAACATACTCCCCAAAGTCCTCTGACGGCCTGGAACATATGTGCCCCCCAAGCACACATTACACACTCATACCAAGTAATGATAAGTGAAGATTTAAACTAACAACAACAGAGGCACTAGAAGGCAGAAGCAGTGTAGCTGCTGGCTGAAGTAGCAGTAATCATTTACCCAGTGTTCCCACTTCCCAGGCAGCAGCCCTACACTAATCTACTTACCACTGACTGTAACCACAGGTCCATCCTTACCCATCAGGTAGCAAGCTAAAACCAAGAAGTCAGGCAGTTCACAGAGGGAGTGGCATTCAGAGCTGAGCATGGGTAATGACTAAAGACCACAACGATGAAGTACAGTGAAACTGAGCTACCCTTGTCTGCCACATCATCCACATCCAAATAACACAAAAAAGCAAAATTTTCCAATTACCTAAAGAAACACAATTCAAATTGTTGGGTTCCCCCCCGCCCCGGTTTTCAGATAATATAATAGTTTCATTCAAAAACCACACTCACTTTTTATAAAAACTGCTATCTAGCAGAACACAGGATTTAAAATGAGATTTAAGTACCATCATTAGAATATAAATTTCTGAAACTATACATTTATTTAGGTCTTCCTCATGGACGTCTTTTTAAGGCTGAAGATTAAATTTGTATTTATAATTATTAACATTTGTCTCATATGCTAAGAGACTAATTTTAGTGTTAGAACATAGAGGGAAGGAGATAATGAAAACGAAAGCAAGAAGCCACCACAGAGCTAACCACCTGGTAGACTCAGACCTATGCGCAGACTTGGCTAAATACTCAGATGGTCTCAAAAAAACTGCAAAGGAAATGAAGCCGCAATGCAGGCAACCACCTGGACAGATTGCAAAAGCATCAGAACATAAACACAGAACACGTTTTGTTTGACTACATGTCTGTGACACTCGAGAACAGGACTAACCACTCCATGGAGACACAGAGCTGATCAGGAGCTGCTAGGGTAAAGGACTAATCGGCAAGAGAAGCCTGGAGAAAGAGAATGTCCTGGAACCAGGAAATGGCCATAACTCCATGAGTGCAGATGCGTGTCAAATGGATACACTATGCTATACACAAGTCACACCTGGGGAGAAAATCTAGAGAAAAAAATGGCCCAAGAGTCTCATTTAATATCAAACAATTTAAAATTTAAGCTCAGAGATAAATACTTGAGGTAAAACGTTAATGAGATACTGGGCAAACAGGAGAGTAGGAACAGCACACAACTGCAACGGAAACCCACGGCAAACATCGCAGAAGACAGTAATACAGAGGACAAACTTCCGCAGCCCTAAATTTTAAAAAGGATGAAGATGATAGGAAAATATTTTAAAGCACAAAATAGTATCAGACTTTAAAAACTGAACAAATGGAATAAACACCATGTGTATAATAAAGAAAACCTGAAAGAGGAAATCCAAGTATGCTTATTAACACCATGCAAGAACACAGTGACCAGGGGTTGGGAGAGCTGGCCCAATCAGCAGTAGAGAACAGCCTTCTTTGTAACCCAGAGAGCTTCCTCTAACTCTGCCTGCCATGCTTCCTCCCCGGCACTTGCTGCTGCCATTGTCACGCTTCTTTCCCTATCCGCTGGAAACTGCCTTGCCTGTCTTTCTGCATATAAACTGCAGAAGCTCATCTACTTGGTTCACTGTGGTGCCCACAGCATGCTGGGAAGTATTCTGTGCATGAGAACAAGCAAACACCCAGGACAGCCAAGAAGATAAGGGAACTGCAGATGGCTTAGAACAGTGCCCAGACCTGAATGTGTGATGCTGAGCGGGCACAGCTTCTTTGTTGTTTTACTGGTTTTTAAAACTAGCGCAGAGAGCTAAATTGTCCTGGTTAACAGCAGTAGCATACGTAGGTCACTGCTAAGAACAGGGAGATGCTGTGACTATAATTATATTGCCAATAGAGTCACTATATTGCAAATATTAATAATAATTTGAGCTATGCAAAAACTCCGGGGGAGGGGGCTTGTAACTCAGTAAATTAGTAAGCCTCCACTGTCCCTTGTTCTTGTGTAACTATAGCAGCATAGCACCACACTAACCCACCGGGTTTGTAGAAAAGACAAGTAAGGAAGTAGGAGCTATGCTAAGCCACTGAGCTGGGGAGCTGTTTGCTACCTCTGCACAGCCAAGAGTATTCTGGCTGCTATGGTAGCAGGCTTTACATCTGAAGGGATGCTGACTGGAAGCTCCTTTTCTCCCTGGAATGGCCATCTCTCTGACCATCAATGTCTTTTAGAAATAAAATGGGAATTCTAATGCCTGCATGGGGTGTTTTACAAATACTATATTAACAGGAGAATCTGCGTGCACTTTCTGTTTGCTTTTGTTTTGGGTTTTTGCTTATTTGCTTATTTTGTTTTGTTTTTTGAGACAGGGTTTCTCTTTTTATCAGCCCTGGCTGTCCTGGAACTAACTCTCTTTGTGACCAGGCTGGCCACAAACTCACAAAGATTCACCTACCTGCCTCTGCCTCTCGAGAGCTACGATTAAAGGCATGTGCCACCATGCCCGGCATAAACATTCTTAACAGAGTACTTGGAAAGTGTGCTAAGAAAGAATGCTTGGAAAGGCACAAAGTGGAATTAAAACTCTACAGCATATCTAACTTAGGCTCCTTTGAGCCTATTTACATTGTTCCAGTAAACAACCTAGGAACCAGGAGAACATCACAGAGATGATCTCCAGTTTACAACGGGTTTGAAATACAAAAGACAAAGTTGTAATTTCTTAGGCTTTACAGTGAGTTTAGCAGAATGTTACCATACTGAAAGCCCAGGAGCAACTGTGGAGGGTTTGTGTAGAATGTCAGTGAGGATCCAAAAACGGAGAAAATAAAAAATGAGGGCGAACGTGACCCTGACTGCCAGCCAGGCACAACTGTGAGGAGGAACAAGGACTCACCTGCATGGCAAGCTGTGCTCCCTCTCAAGATGAAAGAGATGACAAGAGAGTAAATACTAAACGAGAAACAGGGACAAGGAAGAAACATAAAGAACTCATGTTCTGGGACATGTGGAGCCCCATAAATGGCTTCAGAGGGAGAGCCTAGCAAACGACCTCTCTAGGAGGGACTTGGGACACACCAACACAACAGGGTGACGGGGATGTGTACAATATGGGCAGGCTTTGGACTCTGTTGCTCCTCCTAAAGGATTCTCATAAACACCGTGGCCCTAGTCAGATTATCCCTGTGTCTCAAATAGCTCGTTCATGGGAGAAAAATGAGTCTGTGCTAATGTCTCTGAGATCACAGCCATTACGAGAAGCTTTGACTGCTGAAACACAACAGAGAGGCGCCAGTCACTTCCTAGAGGGAAAATTCCAACCAATCATAAAATAACTTTAGATTTTAGTTATAAATCAGTCTTGTTCGAGTTCAAACTTTTCTCTTCCTGAATGTTATTGTACAGTTACTTGGAAAAATTTAGTACAATCTAATTGACAATGATAGTGATAAATGCAAAAACAAAAACCATAAACTATCTGAATAATTGCAATCTTTATTATACTAACAATAGTGGAAAATACTAATGAACATAATATTTAGCATAATAAAGAAAATTAATTTCTTTAAAATGCTAAAAGTTTTAGCCAGGAAAAGTAGAAAGGTTTTATAATCCAAATAAAACCTTTCTCACTGCCAGTCCATTTAAATTACACACAAATCTGAAATCTGCTGGCCATTAGAACACACATGAATCCTTTCCTCCTGATACCTGGCACTTGGCATCAAAGGAAGCCCTCTATAGATCTATTATGAAAACTTGTCAAATATAAAATGAGACTGTTAAAGAGCCAAAAACCAAAATGGTTATTGTTACAACTCTTCTGGAATAGTATGCACACTCTTTGTTTGACACAATTGGGACATTAAAACAAAATGCAAAGTACCAGAAAATAATAATAATACGGCCCAAGCACACTGATACCTTACTAACTCAGTAGGGAACAAAAATCAATGCACGATTCAGCCTAAGCCTAACCGTCAGCTCTCAGATAAATGAACACAGAACACAGCAAGAACAAAGTCCAGCTTGGAAAGTCACCAGCACTCTACTCAGGACTGACTCCTCTAACAAGCCCCAGACCGCAGAAAAGCCACTGCCTTTGAGTAACCAGGTTCACATTAAGAATCAATCTTAAAATAATAAGTAAATGAAATGCATACATAAATGTACCTCTGATGCATGAGGTATATATTCCCCACCCCCTCACCATTTCAAATATAATCTGCCTTCAAAAGCATGTCAGTAAATCTTCAACTATTACTGTAATAGAGACCATGTGCCCATGTGCTCACCAGACTCGTGTTTATGAGGTATAGCCCTCTATATTCAAATAAACATATTTCTGATAATGAAGCAATAAAAAGAAATCAAAATGATCCACTCCAACAATTTCACCTCTCTCAATGCAACACAGGACAGAATGTATTAAACCTCATCACCTCACAAAATGATATTTGTGGTTTCTAATTAGAAGCACCTGGAAATGGCAAACAGGTGTCTAAAGCTTCAATTGCTAAGACACAAACTGGTTTCAAGTCTTGAGAGTTTTAAGCTGTAAAGTAAAAAATATTTACACACTTTACATCTTTGCTTTTCATCTCTTTAAAAGTTGCTTATGAAAAATGTTAAGAAAATGTTTCTGACAACCATAAATTATTTATTTCTTTCTTTTTGAGATGGGGGTCTCTCTATTTTATAATTCTTGCTGTCCTAAACTTGCTCTGCAGCCCAGCCTAGCTTCTAACCCATACAGATCCACCTGCCTCTATCTCCCAAGTGCTGGGATTAAAGAAATGCTTACAAAAAAAATTGGGAGAATATTTCTGGCATTCATAAATGTCTGCAACTGTGAGAATGAGACAAAAAATAAGACTAGGGCTGGAGAGATGGCTCAGTGGTTAAGAGCACTGACTGCTCTTCCAGAGGACCCGGGTTCAATTCCCAGCAACCACATGGCAGCTCACAACTGTCTAAAGATCCAGTTGCAGGGGATCTGACACCTTCACACCAATGCACATAAAATAAAGTTAAATAAACCATAAAAAAATTAAAAAAAAATAAGACTATTGCTCTAGAATGCGTTAAAACCACAAAGCTAGCACTACCTATCAGAACACCCTTTAGGTTACAGAAATATCCAGAGCAGAATAGTTTAATCTCCCAGCAATCACACACCCTCCTGCAAGAGAAAAGCATCTTACATTTCAGTATCTGTCTTCTGTATTATATACAAAGGACTTTCGAGAACAAATACTTGAAAGTTTCTGTTTGATCAGCTGTAGTCTCTAAAAATGATTTTTTTTAATATTTATTTATTATGTATGCAATATTCTGTCTGTATGTATCTCTGTAGGCCAGAAGAGGGCACCAGACCTCATTACAGATGGTTGTGAGCCACCATGTTGCTCAGGACCTTTGGAAGGACAGGCAATGCTCTTAACCACTGAGCCATCTCTCCAGCCCCTCTAAAAATGATTTTTAATCTTGGAAAACTACAAAATAAAAAGTTCAGAAAAATAAAAAGCTTAATATATATCAAACAAAGACACACTGAACCTTCACAGTGAATGTGGCAGAAGAGAGGTTAAAAAAGAAAGTCTGAGCTAAAGTTCCTAAGAATTAGTCTCCCTCAGGAACCAAAGAAACACCAACCCACACCAAGCAATGCACAACACATGCCATGCCACACACAAACTCACAAGCAGTGGACGAATAATGGTGTTAGAAACAAACACAAACATCCAAGGGGAAGGAATGAGGGTGTGTGTGTGTTTCTATATTTTAAAATCAATAGCTGGACTAACATCTAGGTCATGAATTTGTATAAATTTTTATTGTTAAACTCACCTGATACATTTTCAGTTCCTGTTGTGTTCTGTAAAGACACACACAACAAAGAAACTTCTTTGATTACATGAGCCCTAAAAAGAAAAACAGACAATTTGTAATATGCACCTGCCTACAAGTTTACAGTGATTTAAAACCACATATGAACTATAGAGTGTGCTCCAAGAGCTAGTCATAAAGCAACCCCTGCCAGTCAACCTCAGTCCACACTGACAACTAACTTCTCGGATTCATTATCATAATAAATACATTTCTGGCACTGATGAAATGGCTCAGAGGTTAAGAGCCCTGGCTGTTCTTCCAGAGGTCCTGAGTTCAATTCCCAGCGACCACATGGTGGCTCACAACCATCTGTAATGAGATCTGGTGCCCTCTTCTGTCCCACAGGGATACATGCAGGCAGAATATTGTATAATAAATAAATAGATAGATAGATAAAATACATTTCTCACTAAACCTTACTAGGGCTTCACTGTACTCTACAAACAAAGCAGAACCATCAGAATGACATCATATTTTTGGTTAAGAATTGCATCACTCCCAAGGAGAAATAAATTGGCTTTGTTAATAGTCAGAGGCACAAAGCCTAGAGGAGTAAGTGGCATGCAACTCAGGCGTCCTTCTTTTGCTTCAGTATTTGCTGCATGCAAACACAATTAGACTCCATTACTCTGTTTTTCAAGCTCCTGAAGCAGAAAGGTGGACTGACTAAAAAGGGCCACATGAAATTCTCTTCAAAGGGAAGAATAAAAAGCAGGCAGTATCATGCGAAGCTTTTAAAAGAGGTCTGGAAAGAACTATAATTATGGCTCGCTACAGTGTTGTGTTTGACACAGTCACGGCATAGAGAGACATGACAACACAGGCTCTTCTGTAAATACAGATGGTACACAGTTACACACCTCTTACACTAGTACAGTCAGCAACTGCTGCCTCGTGGTGAGCACTGGTCTCAGCCATGCCGTACCAGTACATTTATGACATTCAAAAATAAAACTGCCCAATAATACAATGTCAGATCATACCCTTAAGTGGTGTGTGACTGCATTCACTTCTAAATAATAATCTACTAGCCAAGTGTGGTGTCACACTGTAATTCCAGCACTCGAAAAAGTGGAGACAGGAGGACTTGGGAGTTCAAGGTCAGCCTGAGCTACATTAATACTACTTTAAAACTATATTACATTATCTTTTTAAAAGTCTATGCAGATGGTTCTTTTTATATAATGTATGCTCATGTAGGCCTGGTGGCTCATGACTGTAATCCCAGAACTTGAAAACTAGCGGCAGGAAAATCAGGAGTTCAAGGCTACCATGAGCTACATTACATTAGATAGTATCCCCCCCAAAAAAAATTAATTTGTTAGAGATTTTAAAATAAATTAAAAGTATATAGATATAGATACAATGTATGTTCCAAGTCGTTAGTGCCATTCACGTACACAAATCCTGGCACTTTCAGCAGCCCTTCCACTGTAGCATTGTTGATGTCCCCAGTAAAGCACATACATACACGCACCATGACATGTAGTTCTCTTATTTTCTCATGCACTTCCTTGATCCACAGTATACATATGGTAATTGTCTGATCTGACTGGCAATAATACAAGGGTATGTGATATAAAGCACACACCAGAATGGACAGATAAATGCCTGCCCCATCAGAAGCAATGGTGTTTTAATGGGCTCCATTCTTGGCAAGTTCTCTAGGATGAGCTGACTTTCTGTCCTTTCCTTGAGCTGCTGGACCATACTCACCTGATGACATTTAACAATGAGGTATTATATTTAAATCTGGCCCTGCTCATCAATTAATTTTATGTATATTGTACCCCAGGAATGCATTCCGTCTTGTTACACAGGTCAGTGGCCAAGCCAATATAAACTCTCAGTATATGTGATAGAGAAAATGTCAAGGTAAATGAAGGGCAACCCATGCTGTCAGTTCCTTCAAAGAAGTGGTTCTCAACCTTCTAATGTCGGGACCCTTTAATATAGCTCCTCGCCTTGTGGTAACCCCAACCATAAAGTTATTTTGTTGTGACTTCATAATGCTAATTTTGCTAGTATTATGAATCGCAATGTGTTTTTTAAGGTCTTAGGCGACCCACATGAAAGGGTGAGTCACCTCCCAAAAGGGCCTTGACCCACAGGTTGAGAATCACTGCGTTCAAGTTTAACACTTAGCATGTTTCTCACAGATATTCAATATGACCTCTCCCAGGATACATACAATACAGTAAGCAGAACTAACCCTATTTTTTTTATTTTTTTATTTTATTTATTTATATTTTTTTTGGTTTTTTGAGACAGGGTTTCTCTGTAGCTTTGGAGCCTGTCCTGGAACTCCCTTTGTAGACCAGGCTGGCCTCGAACTCACAGAGATCCGCCTGTCTCTGCCTCCCGAGTGCTGGGATTAAAGGCGTGCGCCACCACCGCCAGGCTAGAACTAACCCTATTGCCTGAGACTTAATCTGCTATTCTGAATAGTGGCTCTGGGGTATGAAGAGTTACTAATTGTCTCTTAGACATGCATACCTGGCCCCCATAGAAGGTTTACTGGCAACTATCAGATCCTCTAGGCCTGTGTGCCATCTTATGCTCCGGTTTCTCTTATCTTCTTCAAGCTTTTATATGTGAGTTTATGAATATGGCCATGGGAGATGTGTGGAAGGACTGGACTTCCATGCCACTTCCCTCAGTTTGGTTTTTCCTTCTCTGAAGACTCAACAGCATTACTGTAACAATTACATACGGAGCGTCTGCCAGGAACAGCGGCCCCTGCTGATGATCTGTTTGGAGGGAAGCACTGGCATCTTCAGCTAACAAGACCTAGCTTTGGGCTGACTGAGAAAACTCGGTCATGCTATGCAAACCTGGTTTCTCCTACTACTTAATGGTATGGTGCTTGCTACTATTCGATTTTGTTTGGGTTTGTGTTGCAATTTAACAGTTTTACTGAGCTATTCATGTATCATGTAACTAACTCAATTACAACACACAGATCAAAGTATTTCCAGACTGAAGAGATGATGCCTCAGTAGTTAAAAGTACTTGTTGCTTTTGCAAAGGATCCAATTTCCACTCCAAATACCTAATAGCGGCTCACAACCTTCTGTAACTCAAGAAATCCAACACCCCCTTCTGACCTCTGCAGGCATCAGGCATGCACATACATGTATGTATGTACACAAACATACATGCAGACAAAACATTCAACCACATAAAAAGAAATCTTCAAAGAGAGAGAAGGGGGGAAGTGTGTGTGTGTGTGTGTGTGTGTGTATCCGTGTGTGTGTGTGTGTATCCGTGTGTGTGTGTGTGTGTGTGTGTGTATCCGTGTGTGTGTTTGCCATGCTGACAGAGTTGTGCAACCATCACCACAATCACTCATGGGACATTTTCGTCAGCACAAAAGGAAACCTTAGCAATGACAACATCCACCTCTAACTTTTTCTCCTCAGCATGCAGCACTCAGCAACATCTAAACCACTTCTTGTCATAAAGATTTGCCAATTCTGAACACTGTACTTTGTAAAGAGAAAAAATGACAATGAAAGACCTTGGTGGGATTTATTTTAAGTTCCAGAAATTAGGCAGCACTTCATGTCATACAAGAGAATAAGTATGTCTTACTAGCCTGTCACTCCTCCCACCTTGAGCACCGACAATGTGTCAGGCACTGCTCATGGGCCATAAACAGGGAACGTCCCTAACCTCTAAGGGAGGGGCCCACAATGAGCAAATACAGAAAATACCTGCAATATGAAGAAAGTGCTATACAAAAATGCAAGGAGAGGTTTGTCAAGAAGATGGATCACAGTCTCCTGTCTCTACACCTGCCAACCCAACAAGCTGGTCTAGGGAGAGGAAGAAGAGCTGTGACTGAGAAGGTAAAAGAAGGAAGAGAATGGGCACCAAGAAAGCTAGAGTGAGCTGAAAGTCTTCAGTTGGCAGATCTGGGTGCTTGGGCACCAAGGTGAACAGCCTACGGCGGCAATGTCAGGCAAAGGACAATGCTGGTTTGGCATGGTGGATAAGGAAAAAGAAGAGGCTGGATCCTGGGTACAACTGTAAACTAGAGCCTCTAACTTCAGCTGCCAGAGTAGCAAGAGATGAACTATGAAAGAAAGAGTAAATTGGGATGAAACTTAGGTCCCTATCCTCCCAAAACTGTGGGTGGGAGGGTACTGCTTCCCAGGGTCCCCTTCCCATCTGTTTTGCAGCTGGTTTTCCCTATCTATTTCACATTTTCCTTCTTTCCTTTCCCTCAGTCTTTGTTGCTAGCTCACAGGCACAACCCAAACAGAAGTTATCTGCTATCTGACACTCGACCAGGTAAGACAGTGCAGCACTTAAAACATTTCATTCTTTGAAGCATTAGCTTAATAAGTGGCAACTTTTTCTAATGGGAAAAAAAACCTACTATGTAACTCGAATTGTTACATGATGAAGCATATTCTAAGACTTCCCACACTACCTGCTTCCTCCTTGTCCAAACAAAAGCCCATTTAATGTGGGATTCCCCTCTGTATGCTGTGGATATGTCTTATTATCATTGGTTAATGAATAAAACTGTTTCAGACAATGGCCTAACAGAGCAAAGCCAGGCAAGAAATCTGAACAGAGATATAGAGAGAAAGCAGGTAGAGACAAGGAGATGCCATGTAGCTGCCGAAGGAGAAAGACCCAGAACCTTTCTGGTAAGTCACAGCCTCGTGGCAATCCACAGATTAACAGAAATGGGTTAATTCAAGGTGTAAGAGAAATATGCTTGAGTCATTGGCCGAACAGTGTTGTAATTAATATAGCTTCAGTGTGTTTATTTGGGTCCAGGAGGCCAAGAGAAAAAGAGCAGCCTCCACCTACAAATGGAGTCCATATATTTGGGGCTAATATGCATGGCCAGCAACACACTTCGGGTTCCGGTGCTTGTGTGCCCACTCAGGGTTAGGAGGGAAGTAGCTGAGAGCATGCTTGCCACTAAGCACCCCTGCCTGGGCAAGCAGCTGAACTGGGTCTGCTAGGTGTACACAGGCATAAATGCATGGTGGATTCCCTCTACCATACACGAAGACACGTCCAGGCCATGCAGCACACTACATGATAGATTTAGCTTTTACTCAGACAAAAGGAGTTTATGTGCTGCATGTTCCTTTCCAGAGTTGAGGTGATGAGCGTGGCTCCTACCCAGTGGTCCCAGAGCTGATGTACGGTACCTCTATTGAAAGGCTGAGGGAGGCAGAGTCAGCATCCAGGACCACTGCAACCACACTTCTTACCATTTTAAAATGCTCCTTGTCAGAAAAGATGTGCAATAAAGACAGATTCAGACAAAATTAACCTCTGAACGGGTCATAGTATGTTTTTTAAAAAGTACATAGACTTGGGAGAGAGAAGAAAAAGAGTATAGAAAGGAGTAAAGAAAAATAAGCTATGTAAAGATGGAAAATATACAAAGTCTGGAATCTGTATATTATTGTGTTTTCTTTGAATTTTTTGACTACAGAGACACATTTGATTCTGGGAGTTGCTAAGTTAAACCAACATAAAGGTATCTTGACTGCAAAACTTAAGTCTAAGGGTATGTTGCTTTGGAAAAGAGGTTCTGCTTTTGTTTCCACAAAAGATGAGAACCTGTAGATTCCTTCCAGGCTAATGTGGTTTGACGGAACAAGACCCCCTGAAAGTTCTCTGTAAATCCTAAAAATACTTTGCTCAACAAAAGGCAGGAAGCAGTTTAGAGAAAATTACACCCAAATTTCCAAAATGATTGTTTATAAATGTTTTATTTGTTTTCATTTAAAGGGGAATATTATATAGAGATAAGTACTTTACATTGGTATGGACTTTGGTGTATTGATACAAATTTAAGGTCAATTTAGTTATATGCATATTTCTATTCTTCTTTAAGGCATTGTATTTGTACAGTTCATTTAAAAATGCAATATATAATTTAAAAATACAGCTTAGTAAATAGTAATTTATAATAAACTCTTAGTCATGTTAGGTTTTCCAGATATGTAGAGATATATTTCAGTTAGATAAATAATCTTCAATGCTTCAAAGACCTACAGAATTGGCATTTAAAATGTTTTAAGAACTTAGACTTTTCTGGACAGTGAGACATGTCTGCTTTTGGCAGCACCAATTACTTCAAGAGGAAGATGGGCATCGAAAAGGGTCCTTATGGAGTTTGTTAGCCATTTGGGCAAGAAACTGCTCTTGCCTGGACTGTTTAATGGTATGCTGTATAAACTGGACATGCAGGACCCACAAAAAATGACTGCTGAACTTTCCAAAAGATGGGATGGTCCTTCAGTGTTCCCACTTCACAGAAAAAAATGTCAGACATTCTGCAGGATACAGAAGAAAGTGACAAACTAACTAACAAGATAAACCAAATTGTCTGCTTCATGGAAAAGTCTGCCAGATACTATGGACCAATAGGCTAAAGATGGATGCCCCAATGTGACAGAAGAACTTTGGGTGACTGTCCAGACAGCAAAATGTCTCTTTGTCAATTCTAGAGTTTTGAAAGTGTTTGAAAAGTAAACACTTCCTGTTTACTTAGGTAATATTAAATCCTTCTGGGGTCATTGAAGAGTTGAAGACATATAGTTTTCTTTGTTATGACAAAAGATAAATTAGACATAAAACTTTTGACTCACAAAGATAGGATAAAGTATTTTCCTTAATTTGCCAAATGTAACTGGACTAAATATTGTAGCTATAATTCTTGCTTGATAACTGTTTTGTATATGTAATTTTACAATGTTAAAGTTAAAACCTTTTTAATTAGACAGGAAAGGGGAGATGATGTGGGATGTCCTTCTGTATATGTGGTTGTTTTATTGGTTTTGGTCAATGGCTTAGCAGAGTAAAGCCGGGCAGGAAATCTGAATAGAGATAGAGAGAGAGAGTACATGGAGTCAAGGAGATGTCACGTAGCCACCGAAGAAACAAGAAGTAACAAACCACAAGCCTCGTGGTAAAACATAAAATAATAGAAATGGGATAATTTAAGATGTAAGAGTTAGTTAATAAGAAGCCCAAGCTAATAGGCCAAACAATGTTATAATTAACAGAGTTTCTGTGAGATTATTCAGGTCTGAGCGGCCATGAAACAAAAGAGCAGTATCTACCTACACCCGCTGATCATTTCTTGTTGGAAAATATAAGGATCTTAACACCTTTTATTAAAAGTTCACTACATACTTATGTTCAAGGGACTCCCTTCTCTGTCACTTCTAATCCTAAAACCGCTAAAAAACACATCCTTTTTTTTCTTTTTCCCTCCTGATTCCCAACATGATAAATTACATACCTAAAACTTCAAAACCCAGGGAGATGGATCTGTAGGTAAAGGCACTTACTGCCAAGCCTGACCTCAGTTCAATTCCTAGAACACATGTGAACAGAAAGACCCAATCCCTCCAGTTGTCTTGACCTATACACACACACACACACACACACACACACACAGAGGCATGCATGCACCCACACATAAATATACACAAATAACATAAATAAGCGTACCTTTTTAAAACAACATTGCGCAGTATCAAGGCTATTACAAGCCCAACAGACTACCCAGCTGATTTTTTAGTATATGTATATATGTAGTGTGTGTGTCAGGGGTGTACACACATGTTCGCATGTGAGGGGCACAGCTGTGTGCAAGTGTCTGTAAACTTGTGTGCACGTTTATGCGGAGGCCAATGGGTTGACATCAGGTATCTCCTCAATGGCTCTCCACTTTATTTACTCAGTCAGGATCTCTCACTGGGCCCAGAACTTGCTGACTCAGCTAGTCTACATAGCTGGTTGCCCTGGGATCCCACTCAACCGCCTGAATGCTGAGATTATAGACAGGGAAGCCACTATTTGTATATGGGTGCTGGGAATCCAAACTCCAGTCCTTACATGTTTGCAGAGAGTGTTTTATCCACTGATGCCATCTCCCCAGCCTTCCTGGTTTTCTAGGTTAAATTCTCTCTAAAATATGCTAAAGTAAAGGCATGTACAGTAGTGTGTGCCTGTCACCCTAGCTACACAGGAAACCAGGTAGGAGGATCACTCTTGAGTCTAGCAGGTAAAGACAAGCTTGAACAACCTAGCAAGACCCTATCTCTAACAACACCAAAAGGGAGACTTGGGCAGTCTCTCTACAAGTATCACTGTGTACTGAACTGAACAGCCCCTGGCCTGAGCCTGTCTTTCATTATAGGCATTTAGCACTACCCTGGCCCATCAATGCCAGGGGTGCCACAATCATTTTCACAACTTAAAACCTGCATACCTTCCCAAACACAAGCTAAGGAGCTGAGAACAAGGGTCTGTAGGAATCACGTGACTAGTGGAATAGAAGCACATGTGCTATCTGTAGCAATGACAAAGTCCAAACACTACTCTGAAGTAACTTTCTTAAGGATCCACCAGCACTGCTCAAAAACCCCAAAGCCCTGGCAGTACTTTGACCTTAGCACTGACTGCGAAAGCACCACTTCCACATTCCCGCTTAGCTAATGTATGGCATCTCAGAGGCAAAGTTTATCCACAAGAGATCCACAATGGATCCTGTCAGTGCAGAGGCAGGGAAGAATCTTCTCACACATCTTCAAAACCATTCCAGCACAGGGTGGTGGTGGCACACACTTTAAATCCCAGCACTTGGGAGGTAGAGGCAGGTGGATCTCTGTGAGTTCAAGGCCAGCCCGGTCTACAGAGCTAGTTCCAGGACAGTCAGAGTGTGTTACACAGAGAAACCATGTCTCAAAAAAAAACAAAAACAAACCAAAAAAAAAAAAATCCAGCAAATGCTTTTTTGTAACTTTTTTAAGATTTAGTTTGTATGTATGTACACCACACGAATGCCTGGTGCCCACAGAGGTTAGAAGCAGGCACTGGATATTTCCTGCAAGTGGAGTTAGATCAGGCTGTGAGCTACTACGTAGGTGCTGGGAACCAACCTCTGTCCTTCATAAGAACAAGGGCGCTGAACTGCTGAGCCGGCTCTCCAGGCCCGCAAATTCTTTTTTAATACTAAAAGCTTCAGTGTTTCTGACTTTCTACATACTACTACATACTGTAAAGAGGTAGAAAAAGTACAGTAGACAGATGCCTTGGTCTGAGCCTGTGAATCAGTCAGTCACAAATAGCAGGGACCACTGAAAAGGCACACACTTCAGCTCCACCTTGTGTTTCTAAAGTTCTAATCACATGCATGCACTTATTTCCTTCTTAGATTTATTTATTTTGCTTTAGGAACATGGGTGTTCTGTCTGAATAAATAAATGTGTGTACATATATATATATACACTCATACATCATGTAGGTGCCTGGTGTCCACAGAGATCAGAAAAAATGTCCAATCCTTTAAAGCTGGAGTTACGGGTGGTTGTGAGCCACCACCATATGGGTGTTGGGAGCTAAATCTGGGTCCTCTGAAAAAGCAACAAGTGATATTGATCACCAAACCATCTCTCCAGCAACTTTTTTTAAAAACAGTATCTGGTCTGGGCTACAAGAGACAAGATACATATTTAAAAAAAAAAAAAAAACCTATCCTCCTACTTCTGCCATTGGAGAATTGGGATTATAGCGTATGCTGCCCTGCCTAGCTTATAAAGTGCTAGGGATAAAACCCAGGACTTCCGGCATGCTAGGCAAAGAACTTGAACACATCCAACTATACTTTTCAAAGTACTACTTTCAAATTCCAGAGCAAATCATCCTTACCAATATTAACTTGTTAATATATAAAGGTGACTTGAGTATTAAGGTTCAGTAGCAAAAAAACTAAACTAAAAATTACTGGTCTCTCACAGTAACAAAACAATCTGAACAACTGGCAACACGTTCCAGGGACCTGAAAATGGAGTGACAAGTGACATTCCAGCCCCTGGGTGTGCACAGACTCATAGGCACTCAGCGTCTTCTGCAACAGAGCAGAGTCTACCTAAGGACAGACACACCAGCACAAACCAAACATGTGACACTGCTTATGCTAACTTTGTGCACATCTGCAAACTTAGGAGTTTTACAAAGCCAGAGGAAAAGCAATCATTTTTAAAAACTCAAAGTCTAGAAGAAAGGAAAAATGATCAAAGTGTGTTCACCCACAAATCCCTCGTTGTAGTTATTTCTGGGTCGCTTTAGCTCTTTGGTTCTTATTTGAAAACTACGGTAACTTCAAGGCTGTCACTTTTAAATTGCATTCATTTACTGCATGTGTGTGCTTGCCACTGTGTGCATGTAGGGGTCAGAGGACAACCTGCGGGAGTCAGTAGATTCTTTCCTTCCAGAAACTTCCAGGGACCAAAGTTCAGTCATCTGGCTTGCTGGCAAATGCCCTTACTTGCTAGGCCATCTCACTGGCCTAATTTTTCCCACATTGTAACATCAAGAATCAGTAGCGATTACTGAGTTGTAAGACTCCGGAAGCTCGTAGACAAAGAATAAAACAGACATCAGCACAGGAGCCAGCATGCTGTGCCAGAGTTAGACCAAAATGCAATGAAGACAGATAAGGTGCAAGGAACTAAAACGCTGTTAGAGCTAGGCTAGAACTGCAATAAACACAGACAAGGTAGGACAAGGGAAAGGTCTGGAAACAGCATTTTGTGAAAGGAGTCTCACAAGTCTAATAATAACAAATTATTATAAAAATAGTCTAATCCCTACAAAGTAAGCATCATGGCAGCAAACAATATGGAGACGGAGCTTTCAGCCTAGCAGATTTCCTAACTGGTTTACTCTGACCAAAACACTCTCACAACCCAGAAACTTAAAAATGAAAAATTAAAATCATGCTGACTTCTCAAAACCAGATTTTATCAATTTACAAACACCACCAGAATCGTCAGGATCCCTACCAGGAGGGTGGCACCAGCAGGCCACGCCGGAAACAGGCACTGCTCACACTACACCTGCTCAGAAAAAAACACGTCCATCTTCCTTTCCCAAAATAATATAATTTCACAAATCACTTAAGTTTCACCCTAAAAATCCAAAGCCCCAATTTTTCCTTGAAGAGAGAAATTATATGAGTGGCTTGTTGATGGCATGTTTGCAGAGCATGTGCAAAGCTGCAGTGCTGCCAAAACAGAGAAGAAAATGCAGGCAGTATTACCAGGTTACATAAACTGCAGCAGGAACTCTACTGAAATGTGTAGCGCTTTAAGAACAGGGAGACCTGTGTGTTTGTGTGTAGATCACGAAAGCAGGAAGACTGAGCAAAATCTGACTCACTGGGTGTGGCCTCTGCTGAAACCTGTCTCTCCCCCTCCCCAGGACTTCCACCCAATACCAAAGAGAGAGGTGGTAGAGATCACAGAGACAGCAGCAGATCCCTCGCTCAGCCTACAGAGGCTCAGGGACAGGCTGGTAACAGAGAGCCCTCAAGTGTTCTCACACTGCAGCACACTGATTTCCATCACGTGGCCCAGAGCATCAGCAACTGCCCCAGGCTCCAGATCCCTCAATGTGTACAGCAGAGTATTCTGAGACACAAACCTGATTTAGGACATGGGGTTTAGAGAGCTGATACAGGTGAACACCGTTTCCATGCAGCAGACTGAAAACCCCGGCCTCCTCTTCCCAGAGCCACAGACACAAATGAGAAAATGGGGCTGATTAAGAGCTCTGTTGAAAATATGTAAGTTACAGAGCTCTGAGGTCAACAGCCCTCGACTCTAGAGGGCCTTAAACAATTAAACACCATCATATTAAAATGTCAAGTAAGAGACCAGTTGACATCCTAAGAAAGTAATATAAATCTGCATTTAGACTGCAGGCACCCAGGGGCTTTCCAACCAAATGGAATTTTTTACTCTACAACAGTGGTTCTTATCCGGTAGGGTAATGACCCCTTTGGGGGTTAAATGACCCCTTCACCGTGGTGACCTAAGACCATCCAAAAACACAAATACTTATATTACAATACATAACAGTAGCAAAATTACAGTTATGAAGTAGCAACAAAAAATAATTTTATGGTGGGGTCACCACAACATGAGTAACTGTATTAAAGGGTGGCAGCATTTCATATGAAGGTTGAGATCCGCTGCTTTAAAACAAAAGGGGCTGGATAAATGACTCAACTGAAAAAGTGCTTGCTGAGTAAGTATGGGAACCTCAGTTCAATTCTTAGTACTCTTGTAAAAAAAAGCCAGGTGCCACAGCACACATACTTATAATCCAGTGCCGACACATGAGGGGCCTGGGTACTTGCTGGCCAGCCTGCCTCCTCGATCAGCAAGTTCCTGTAAGTGAGAGACCTTCTCTCGAAATATAAAGTGGGCTGAGGAAATGGCTCAATGAGTAAAATACTTACTTGTCATGCAGATGTGAGGACCTGAGTTTGAATTCCTAGAACCCATTGGGCACAATAGCTAGCATGCTTGTCTGTAATCCCTGCTCAGAGACAGGGCGTGGAGATAGATTGAGTCCTGGGAAGCTCACGAGCCAGCTAGCCTGGCATACACAGCAACGAATAAGAAATCCTGCCTCAGACAAGGTAGAAGGTGAGGACCAACACCAAAGTTGTCCTCTCACTTCCTTCTGTGCCCACGTGCATACACTCACGAACACAAGCGTGCACGCACGCACACACACACACAAATAAAAAATAAAGAAAGTAGGTAAAAGCAATTACAAGATGTGCTGGGGCAAAGATGGTGCAGAAAATGTGGGCATGACCAACTGATGACTGGCCCAGCTGGAGATACTTATCCTAAGAGGAAGCTTACCCTAGAGACCTAGGAGAGAACCAAATACAACTGGCAAAAGTCAATGAAATGATTCCTGATGATATTCTGCTATATTCATAGACTGGTGCCTCAGTCAACTGTTATCAGAGGCTTACCCAGCAACCGATGGAACCACAAGTAGAGACCCACAGCCAAATATTAGGGGGAACTTGAGGAATCCTGTGAGAGGGGGAAAATGGATTGTAGGAGCCAGCAGGATCAAGAGCACACAAGTAAATTCACTGAATCTACTAACCTGGCTCACAGGAGCTCAAAGAGACTGAATCAACACCAACCAGGAAGCCTGCATGAGACTGACCTGGGCCCTCTGCATATATGCTACAGCTCTGTAGCTTGATCTCTGCGGGAGACTCCTAAGTGAGAGCGGGGCTGTCTCTGATTCCACTACCTGCTTTTAAGACCCACCCCTCCTACCAGATTGCTTCATTTGGCCTTAAGAGAATAGGAGGTTCCTAGTCTCACTGTAGCTTGATATACCATGCCTGGTTGATATCCATGGGAGGCTCACCAGTATCTAAAGAGAAACAGAGGATGGGGGGAGGGGCGCTGAGAGCAAAACAGGTAGGGAGAACTTTGGAGTACTTGCCTAGCATGTATGAAATAATGGGTCCAAACCCCAGCACTGTAGAGGGGAAAAAGGTCCTAGCACCCATTAACAGAGCTAAGCTTAGAGATAAATGTTGGCCATTGTAGATTATCATCTGCCGTGGAGAGTAAAGACATCTATTAGTATTCTCCCTTATTCCCTTCATCATATACCTAGGGCAGACGTCACTGGACATGGGATTTCCTCCGCCATGGGTGTCAAGCCTACTATACTATGAGTCATCTTATCTCTCGCTGTAGCAGCAGAAATCCCCTCACTGCACCAAGAACAAGACCAGTGTCAGTTTTCCTGGGAGAGATAATCCTATCCCACCAAAACATCCTTGAACCAAAATTTTCCTTATTTTAACGACTAATTGTCAAAAAAAAAAACTGCAGATGTAAAGATCAGCACAGAGGCGGGAACAGGGCAGGAGCACCCGTGCTTTCTCCTCAAACCCTGTGCTCTGCCTGGGGCCACTACAAATCCAGAGTTACAAGGGTCCCAAAGGACTGCGACCCACTGCCGACTGCACATCCTGCAAAACGGCACCAGCATAAGGAAGTTTCAACTAAAAGATTCCTGACATTTTGTTAGTTGTATAAAAAGTTGTAATTATTGGAAAAGGAAGTAAAATCAATTCTTCACAAACCCTCAAAAGACAAGCTTCATGAAGAATGTCTAAAGTGAATCTAACTCATTCCAGTTACCCTACGAAGTCTCAGCTGATTGCCTCGAGTGACTTTTCCCACGAGAGTTCCCAATACAGCACTGCCTTTATAGTTAAACACTGAAGAGTAAGAGATATTCAGGACTCCCGCTAAGAGTTGCAACATGAACATGGTGAGTATGTCACCCCAGTGCAAATTTAACTCAGAGACTCCCAAAGGTTTCATCTTCTCACGCTTCGGAGGCAGCTTGCAGCTCTCAAGGTTTTTCCACACACTGAGGAACACAAGAAAACTAATCGTGGACAGAACTCAGACCCACAATGGGTTTCCTGAGACTACAGGTGAGAAGCCGAGAACTGTGACCTACACCGGCCACTGCTGCTGCTGGCACTGTGCTTGATCACGCTGCTGGCCACATGGACATCACAGGATTCATGTCACTTCAGTGAGGGATTTTTCATTTAGGACGGGAGCTAGTTTGTATAATCTGAGTTTTGGGGTTTACACTGTAAATGGGCAACCACTGTTCTCAAGACCACTTAAAAACAGTAGCAATACCTTCGGTCTACAAAGTGAATACAATGATCTACAGTTTAAGAATTGAATACACAGGAGTTGTTTTGTTGTTGTTACTGTTTTAAGATAGGTACGTTTCCTCAAAATAACTTACCAGGCTGGCCTTGAACTCACAAAGAGCCACCTGCCTCTGCCTCCCAAGTGCTGGCATTAAAGGCCATCACCAGCTGGCAATAGTTCTCAATTCCACATAAAAGTAAATGTCTAGGAGTTGATGATAAAAACATGAAATCTCTTGATATTGGTCGGCTATGTTCAGTACAATAGTGCCCTGCATGCAAAGGTATAGAAAGAAAGAACAAAAAAGATGAGGACAGTTCTAGGGGGCTTTGCATTCCAGGGCAAATCTGAACTTGACCTTGTGGTACGCGTCCTAGTTTGCTTTCTGTTGCTGATCAAAAGCAACTTGGGGACAAAAGGAGTCATTCCATCTTACGCTTCTGCCCGTCACTGAGAGAAGTCAGGATAGGAACTTAAACAGAGATCCCATAGGCAAGCTACTTACTGCCTTGCTCAGCCTACTTTCTTATACAACCCAGGACCACCCTCGCAGGGCTGGCACTGTCCACAGTGGACTGGACCCTCCCACATCAATTAACAATCAAGAGAGTCCCCCCACACACGCCCACACAACAGTCTGGCAGAGATACTTTCTCAGATGACATTCCCAGATGTCCCTAGCTTGAGTCAAGGCAACAAAAAACAACCCAGCACAGTAGGGCTCTCCAGATACTGTTGCCCTCTCAGCCTGCTCCCAAGCCCTGGAGGTCTGTCTGCAGGCTAAGTCAGAAGCGGGATTGCTGAAAAGCAAAGGCCACGTCACCTGGAGGAGGACAGATGGTCTCAGGACAGTCTGTTAGGAAGGCCTTATTCACCTGGGAGGAGCAACGGAGCCTTTCTGACTGAGGAGACACCATAAACAAAATATAGTCTGATATTTAAGGAAAATTTACGCAAAGAGACCAAAGCTAATAAGCTAGAAGAGCCTGAATCACACAAGATAACTGAAAAGACACACACACACAAAAGTCTCCACACTACAGTTTACAGGAAACAAGAGATGGCGGAAATAATCTAGAGTGTGGAAAGAAGGTGACTAACAGGGAGGCTGTGAAGACACTGAAAAACACAGCAGTCGGGAACAGGGATGGACTGAAGCGGAAAGTGCTGAGGGTGAGCTCCATGTCGGCATCTGATGCTCCGAAGAGGGCAGGCATTCCAAAGAAAGCTACACCAGTCAGAGGAGAAAACTGGTCTCCTTGCAGACTGGCATGGAGGTCAGAGATAGAGTTGCAGAGATTTTTAGGCTCACTGGGGTGCCTCGAGAAAGAGGACTGCCAAGAGAGAAAATGTCCGTAGGGAGAAGACATGGATTTGACTCTGTGGGAAGCATGGAGATGAGTGGAACAGTTGCCTCTTGTGTTATGTCCGGGGTGTGTGTGTGTGTGTGTGTGTGTGTGTGTGTGTAGGGTGGGGGATCGAAAAGCCTAAGGACAATTTTCTCAACAACGTCGCATTATCTCTCAAGACACACTGCACTGGAATATCTAAGGAAAATGTTGGTTTTCAAAAGCAATAATGTTGGTTTTTCAAAAACAATAAACTTCTTGCATCTTTTAAAGTGTTCTTTTTTTTTGGGGGGGGGGGGGGGTTCGAGACAGGGTTTCTCTGTAGCTTTGGAGCCTGGCCTGGAACTAGCTCTTGTAGACCAGATTGGCCTCAAACAGAGATGTGCCTGCCTCTTCCTCCCGAGTGCTGGGATTAAAGGTCCGGGTTTTAAAGTGTTCTTATATCACTGTGTGTGTGTGTGTGTGTGTGTGTGTGTGTGTGTGTGTGTGTAGGCATCATAGGTTAAAGGACAACCCCTGGGTTAATCCTTTCTACTACTGGGTCCTGGAGCCTTAACATGCTGAGCCATCTTACTGGCCCTGCTTGCGGATTCTTTACCTATTCAGCTCAAAATATCCCAGTGGGGGGGTGGGTATTATCTGTCCCCCACAAACATTAAGAAGAGAAAAGAAAGCTGGGCTGGGGTGGTGCACACCTTTAATCCCAATACTTGGGAAGCAGAAGCAGGCGTATCTCTATGAGTTCGAGGCCAGCCTGGCCTGTAAGAGCTAGCTAGCTCCAGGACAGGTTCCAAAGCTACATAGAAAACAGAGCTATATGCAGACAATATCCCCATATCTTCTAATGTGGGAGCAGGGCTTCACAATTAAGCATCTAAATTTACCCCCACGAGCCTTCCTTTTCAAAACCTCTATCTTGCAAGCCAAGACTTGTCGAATTATGGCAAAGTCTTTAAGCCTCAGAGAACCAATTTAAATGTCATTTTTATGGTCTCCAAAATATGCTTAATATACATTGTCTGGATACAGTCTTAAGAAACATACAGAATCCCAGCACTCGGGAGGCAGAGGCAGGCGGATCTCTGTGAGTTCGAGACCAGCCTGGTCTACAGAGCTAGTTCCAGGACAGGCTCCACAGCCACAGAGAAACTCTGTCTCAAAAAAAAAAAGAAAGAAAGAAAGAAACATACAGAATTCATGCTCAAGTACATACAGGTTTGGGAAACCTCACAATTCTTTTCCAATTTTGAAAGTATCATTTAAATTAATTTCCCATGAGACACTCTTAGAAAACCTACATGTAAGTACATATAAAATATGTAGGTTTTACCAATTTCCAGATGGGCTGCCCACAGTAATCAAGCTAACGTTTCCATTTAGCTTTACATATTTCGGACATACTGTGCCAAGAAGTAATTCAGCTCTTTTAAAGCAAAGCCTAATATGATTTATTGCAAGGATTACAAAATATTCTTTTCACCAAAATAGTTGGAAAATATAGATTCAATAAAACTTTTTTATTGCACATTCCAGGGGCAAGAAATGAGAACATAGTATAGGTATGACATGAACCAAGATCCGAAGAACTACTACTTACATAGTATAATTAAGGAAAAAATAAGCATTTATCATTGTAGTAACCAGGCGGACTATATACAATGCCTCTAACTCATTCTTGAAGGAGGTGGAGAAGAAGACCATTCCCTTTAAGAAAAAAATACTTAAATGATACATGTATTCACTGCACTGGAATTTTTCAGATATTTCTGTAATTCAGAAAAACCATTCATTACTAATTACAGCTCCAAAGGCAGGGGTTTTTTTTCATATATTTTATTTAATGGTGCATTCTGATTAAATATCATTTCACAACCAAAAATAAATAAATAAAAGAGAACCACAAGCAATACAATTTTGACTTAGAATGATTAAGAATAAAGATTTGGAGACATATTTTCTCCCCCAGTGGAAAGTGCATTAATGACACATTTCCCATGAAGATCAATTACCTATTATTAAAATGTAATGCACTGGTGTCAGGTAAGCATTCCAAAAGAAAGCTTTTCTTCCTTAGGACAAGTTTCTGTGCATAACCCACACTGGTTGGGTTTTTTTTTGGTTTTTTTGTTTGTTTGTTTTTAAGGAAAGGAAAAAAAGGAGATTTTAGAAAAAGCACAATTTGGCTTTCATTATCAATCTTCAAGGAGTTGCTTCAAGTCTCATTTTCTAGAAGAAAAGAGTTATTTCTGTGCTATTCAGCATAATAGACCAAATGCTTAAATTATTCACCATCCATCAACTCTATGCAAATTTATTTAAATTTCATAATAATTTAATCTGCATACTGGGACTGCCAATCCCATGTCATGAAAACTTCATAATCTCCAGGCTATCTCACACTACCATATCTCTTGCCACGAAACGATGCCAATATTCAACTGCAGAGAGTGAGCTGCTCTGTAATCACAAAAGCCGACGCTGAAAGGAATTTGGATAGGAAGCCCATTCCCTCCTTCAAGGTATAAACCATAGCATCTATTCTTAGAGCTCTTTGAAAAGCCTTAACTGCTGCCATGATTCAACCACCCAGCAAAGGAACTGTCAGTCAATGAGGTAGTTGAGAATCGTGCAATTTTTGTCTCCCCAATGGACACCTGGCAATGTCTGGTGACTTACTTCATGGCTTGTCACAACTGAGGGAGGAACCACTGGCACTTTATGGGGTGGGTTTGCTGCTAAGCATTCCATCATGGACAAGAGAGATACCTCCAACAAAGACACAGTAAAAAACACAGTCCAAATGTCAACAGTACAGTAGCTGAGAAATAAAGTTTTATTGGAACTAAATATGCTATCCCTACTAACAGACTCAGTAGCTTTCCCCAGCCCGCTCTATGAAAACCATGTTTTATAGTTCTAACTAAAAATTCCTAATTTCAAAAGGCAAGCATGAGGCCACGACACCAGGCACTGTAATTGCTGAGCGCCAGCACACAAATTATGAAGGCACTAAATACACGTCAGCAGGAGCAGAAGCCACGCTCAGCAGGTACTTTCCCCTTCATACCCAGAAGTCCCTGTAGATGATCTCTACATGCAGGTTTGACATATCCTCCTCAATGTCCACATACTCTGTCGTTTTCTAGAGAATCCTGCAGATTTGCTGCTGGGCTTTCTTCCCCTGGTACATGTATTAAAACTAACATGGAGCTAGTCAAAAGACAGTAAATAATCCAAGGTGCTTTCCACTCTGGCAACTGTGATTTAACAGACCCTGAAAGGTGTCTGAGTCAGATCTAAACTTGAAAAGATAGCAGCATTCTGAAGAAATAGTCCCATGAATAAATAAGTAACCAATGTAAAATAATCATCAAAAGAAACTATGTGCACATGCATGTGAGCTACACAGATGCGGCAGAGATAACGGGGAGCTGAAATGGACTATTACTTCTTAGGAAGGTAGCTCAAACAAAAACGTGTAGACAGATGCTAAAAGGCAGATTTTTTTCAGTTTTCACATCTTAGGTAACTACAGAATTTTAAAGTTCATCATAGAGAAAAAACATACAAATTTTAATGAAAAGAAAATGTCAGGCTTTAGAAGCCTTACAGATCAATGTGGAATTGGTTGATAAATGACAGCCCGTCCACATATCAGACAGCCATTAAACATCAAAATGAAGAACAGTTAAAGACAGATACGCACTTACAACAGCATCATGGAAGCCAAGCTACACCAATACACACAACATATCAATTCTGTATAAAATGTAATACAGACACGAATGCTTCTATAAATGAATATGTGTGCATAAAGAAATGCAAGCAGGCACACCATGAGGGGCTGGTGACAATCTGCTACAATGTTAACAATGGCTATCTGTGGAGGCGGAAGGTTATGCCTGGTTTCTATTCCTTCTTTGTGCTTTTCTCTGTTTTCCAACTGTCTTACAGTGAGACTACTTTGCTGTTTTGTGCTTACAGATCCAATACATTATTACAAAGTTGCCCCTTAGTATCTTGAGCTCTGTGTAAAAACACAAAACAAACCCAAATGAAGCCAGCTCTTCCATCAACAAACAGCAAACATTGAGCATTGTCGTTCTATCCCTGGGTCTAGGAACTTTCCTAAGTGCATCAACGGCCTAAAACAAAATAATAGATCCCTAAAATAACACCAAATGCAATCGGGTGTTGCTTCCAACAATGGGTTTACAGCTCTATTCCCAGGGCTTGAAAGAAAGGGGACTTACAAAATTATCTATAAAGGTCTTCAAAGCTAAGCTGAAATTTCACATGGGAAAGATTTTTTTTTTAATCGAATAAGGTATTTGTAAGAAAGCCTGGAAGGTAGCAGCTACATTCGGTCTCAAAAACAGAACTCTACAGAGAAGAAAACAACATAATGACTCTTAGTTCCTCCTTAATATCTGGATGCAAACTTCCTATCCCTTTTTTAATACCACCGTGGGCAGGACGGATGATGCCGTAGTCTGCGCTATTGTAGGTAAAAGAACCATTGGTAAATTCCTTTTGCTGTAAAATGTTACTTTAAACAATAATCCCGAAGTAAACAAAAACTTTGAGATACACCTTAAGTCATGCTCTGGAGACATTTTGTTCCAGACAGAAACATTCCAGGGTCTTGCTAAAGGGTTCTAAGGGCAAGGCACTGGGATTCAGCAAAAAGGCAAGTGCATAGGTCAAATACACCCAAACCCTCCAAATATTAAACATGGGGGGTGGGAGGAACCCCATTTCTCCAGGTGCAAATTCTAACTTCGTAGTAAGGGACAACGGGGCTTCCCGGTTCTCGGTGGGATTGTTCCCAATGCTCAAGAGGTCCGACCCAATGGTACCAGGCCGTGGGCTAGTGCTTCACGCGTGGATCGTGGAAGAACACTGACCTGTTAGGTGAATGTCGTGTCTCACTTGTCATCCACAGTCAGAGACATGGTAGACCGATCTTTTGACTAACCGAAATCAGTCACACGTATGTTAGTGCACACCTGTGACACACGCACATACGCACCAGTGGGTCGATGGGAAACACTCACGGGGACCACTGCCAGGTTCACGCCACACAGAAACTATACGGGAAAACACAAAGGCTCGAGGCACAGAACCAAGTCGGGGGATGCTGATGCGCCCAGACACTCGGGCGGGACACAAAAGAGCAGAGCCGAGCTCACAGCCCCGCCGATGGGGACCGCCCGGGGCCCACGTGCGGACCCCGCCAAGCCCGCAAGCCACGCACCCCGACTCTGCCGCGCCGCCACAAAGCGGACCCCAAACTTGCCCGCGGGAGACTCGAGAGCCGCAGGGCGGGAGCCGCGCGGCGCCGCCCGCAGGCGTCGGTCAGCTTTCGCCACCGGTCCCCAGCGGTTCCGTGGAAGCTCGGAGGGGGCGCGTCAGCCCGCCCCGCAGCCCCCTTAGCGCCCGGCCCGGTCGCCCCCGCCGCGGTGGCCCACGCTCCTCACCGACACCGAGCGGCGTCCCCCGAGGCCCGCCCGCCCAGGCTCCGCCGCCCCTCACCAGAAAGCGACGTGCCAGCGCCTCAGCGAGCCCAGAGACGACGACGCCGCCGCCGTCGCTCCGGCGTCCGCGGCCCCGCCGCTGCCATCTTGGCTCCGGCCCGGAAGTGACGTCGCGGGGCGCCCGCCGCCCCGACACCGACCCGAAGCGGAGCTCGTGGCTCGCGACCCCTCGGGGCCCCGACAGGGCTCCGCGGCGTGACCCTGACGGGCTGTATTGGCCTCGCTGTCAATCACTGGTTTACTGTGGACCCCAGAGCGTCACCTCGGAGAGAAGTGTGCGTCGCCATTGCTGGGCCAGGCTGACCACGGAAGAGTTATAGCTGAGGGATTCACAGCTCCTCAGAGAATCCACCACCCTTCACATGGTCAGGGCTGCTGGGCACGGTGGCGCACACTTTAATGCCAAAATTCATTGAGACAGAAGCAGGCAGATTTCTGTGAGTTCAAGGCCAGGCTGATCTGCATAGTGACATCCAGGACCACACCATGAGCTCGCTCGTGTCTCAGGCAAAATAAGAGCAGAAGAAAGGGTCCACTGTGAAGGCCATTCATTATACCTGTCGGGCAAATAGACCACTTCGGTTGTGTGCAAAGGAGCAGGGCAGCCACAGGCACTAAAATGAAACTCCCGCAAGGCAGATGCAACTGGGTGGCTGCGTTCATTCCTTACCAGGGGGCATTTGTCAGCCATGGACCTAGGTGGATGCCAGGGAGCTGTGACACCTCAACCCTTGCCCTTGGAAACTAAGTCAATATTTACAGACAAGGTAGCAAACAGATGTCTGGACTGTGGTGATGGAAAAAGACTGGGTCGAACTAGAGACCGCTTCTGCACATTCCCCAGAAAAGATGTCTGACAGGAACCCAGCTGCCTGCCTATGGATCTAAAGTTGTGGAAAGATGCAGCCAGAGGTGAAGGATACAGGTGTCGCATCTAACCTCTTCCTAACCTCTTCCTGCCTAGCTATTTGGCCATTCAGCTCTTTGTTACACCAGCCACAGCAAATACATCTTCACACCGTGTGCAAATATCCCACCACACAGACAAGTTCATGAAATGTACTTGGAATTTAGAAAACATGTCACTCAACATGGATCTTGGCATACGCTGACTGTAAATAAGGGCAATGTAGCTGACCGTTTCATCAGTATTATTGACAAGTGAAGATAATGTCCCATGTCAAGGTCTTGAAAACGACTGGGTCACCATAGAGACCATGGAAAAGGGAAATAAAACATCAAGGGTTTGCTTATTTCACTCTTCAAGGAAGAGTTTGTAAACCTAAAAAAAAAAAAATGTGTGTGAGCATGTCACTAGAGTATATAGGATTGTGATAGGGGTCACCACTGGACTCTTTACTTGATTAATGCCTTACAACTTAACCCATGCATCAAAACCATCTGAGTCATCTTCTGTGGGAGTAAAAGGGAGACCACCATCTTATCCGCCACCAAACTGCCACAGAAGTCATCATTTTAGAAGAAAACCTATATGCCATGGCCAAAAGGAAAATAGGGGACTATCAAGTCAAAAGTGACATGGTAAAACCAGGGAGCGTCATTCCAGGAGAAGGCTGACAAAGAAGTCAGTGGCTGTCCTTTCTGTCTTTAATCTAAAATGACGATATTATTTTTTTTCCTGGGGCTACTGTTTCAGATTTGATGTCTTAAAACAACAAAAATTTAATCTTTTACAAATGTAGAGGCTGGAGTTCAAAATCAGTATCAATAGGCCAAAGCTAAAGCGTCAGCAGTACCATACTTCCTCTGAGGCCACTAAAGGAGACCGTTTCCTTCTTCTAGCTTCTGGAGACTGCCAACACTCCTTGGCTTGTGACCATGGCACCCAACACTTCAAGGCCAGCATCTTCACACTCTCTGCTCTGCCTTCGTGTCTCTTTCTCTTTTGTAGGTAGTCAGATTTCCCTCTGCTCTTTCTCTAAAAGAAGACGAACAGTTGCCCTGAGGATCCCCAGATAAGACACAGTTCATCTCTTCGTTGCTTAGTCATAGGCACAGAAGTTCCGTACAAGGCAATGCTTGAAAATTCCCAGGATTTAGATGCAGTGTGATGTGAAGGGATGATTATTTAGTCTACCACACTGAGTGTATCTTAGGTATTTCTAAATCAGCCATCATGCACTTTTGATTTGCATATTCTGTTTGGACATGTTTCAATTCTTTAACCTGTGATACTTTTCAGACTGAATAATACTATTGAATCAAAAAAATGCTATCGAGAATGTAGCTTAATTTCATTAGTGATGATTTCCTGTGTGGTATGTTAAGTACTGTTGTTTTCCTCTTCGAAATGGTGAAATGTGTTGCCCATGAATGAGAGAAGGAATTGAGACACCTCCATCACAACTTGTAAAAACCTGAAGCGGTCCTGTAACGCCAGTGCCACTACAAGACAGTACACAAACCGGGAACTGGGCTGGAGACTTAAAATCACATAGGCAGAGACACACAGAGAGAGACACGGACACGGGTCATCCTTGATACAAGAATGCCAATGCCCACTGTATTGTGCTCAGGGGAAGCTTATACAAGGATTCTTGGCCACGTCCAGCTCTGGAAATCTTTCAGCTGCAGGCCCTCCAGCCTGCCATCAAGGTCTCCTGCTCAGAGCAGCTGTAGGCATAGGTGTTTTGCTCAGTTCACTTCAGCAGGCAAAGGGTCCAGGTAGGCAAAGAAAGTCGGAGGGCCAGAGATCTACCGCTCCCAACAGCAACTCACGCCTGTGTGTTAGGAGATGGAAGTGTGAGATGCACTCGCTATTAAAATCTGCAACAGGAACGAAACGTCATGCTGTGCAAGCCACCTGGCCCAGCTCTGCTCAGATTTTGACCTTGTGCGTTAACACGGCAATGCTGCTCAGGGCTCATTCTTCAGGGCAGGATCTCAAAGACCAGAACGATGCCTAAACACAAAATAGATCGTTTTTATAAGGGCTTAAATGGCGTCTCCCTGACTCTCAACATGAATGGACTGAAGCAGATACGTATTAGCCCAGACATTGTATGTTTCTTTTAAAAGCATGTGGTTATAATTAGAACCACAGCAATATTTACAGAATCCCCCCCTCCCAAAAGATTAAAACTTTTATAGCTAAGGTCAGAGAATTCAAACTACTCTTCAGCGGCAGTGCGAGTGAACATCAGACTCCCTGAATGCTGACAGCCCTTGCTCTCTGCTAGGCTCTGCCACTCTGCACGACTTATGCTCGTCAGAGCCAGGTGTGATGAGCTCATGGCCAGCTGTGGGAGCTAAGACCAACAGCGATGAAGACATGGCCCAGCTACTAAAAGAGACCAAGGGGGCTGGAGAGATGGCTCAGTGGTTAAGAGCACTCACTGCTCTTCCAAAGGTCCTGAGTTCAATTCCCAGCACCCACATGGCAGCTCACAACTTTCTGATGGATGCTGTCATCTCATGTGCAGATGTAAGGGTATACAAAGTATTCATCTACGTAAGTAAATCAATGTAAGAAATGAGACCAAGTTTTTAACTTGGACAGTTTGACCCCGTAGGAAGCGACCATCTCATCCGTGGTGCCTGTATATGTGCATAGACACACACTTGAGAGTTAGACCAACAGTCATTGTGTGATATAGCACACACACACACATATATACATACATATATATATATATGTATATATATATGCTCTCAAGCATTAATTCTAGTGTAAATGTTGTCATGGTGGCCAATCCAGCCGCAGTTATCAGCTGTCGTCACATTCAAGAGAACCATGACTTGGAGTAAGTAGGTAAAGGGAACAGTGTGTCTCTGTGTGCATAGAGAGAGCTAGGCCTGATAACAGAAGCCTCCCCCCCTATCTGTTTGGGAGGCTGAAGCAGGAAGATCCTGACAGTTCAAGTGCGTGTTAGGCTCCTGAGTAAGTACAAGGACAGACTGGGCAATCTAGTGAGCCCCTACCTAGCAAGTTCAAGGTCCTAGGTTCAATCCCCAGTGTGGGAAAGAATGAAACAGGAGCTGCATAAAAAAGATGGCGCACATCCTAAATATTGCCCCCCCCACGAACTGTCAGGCAAGAACAGCACTGAAAAGATCAAAGGTGCCATCATAGTAAGTAACCCCAACAATGAGGAACCTGCCTCATAACCTTGCTTGTTCAGATAATGCACTGTTCACCTTAAAAACGACAAAATGGAAACAAAACAAAGTCTCTTTTCTTTTGACGACACGTTATTTTTCAACAGGAAGCAGTTCCTCCTTGGTTTGGTCCCTTTGCCCTTCTTTCTTATCCTCCATCCCTCTGCACATCATTCACCCAAGGAAGCAATGACATCTTAATCACATGAGCAACCAAAAGATGTAAATCTTATTTTCTTGATTATCCTTAGATAAACACGAATAAAGTTAGCCAGGTGATGGTGGCACACACCTTTAATGCCAGCACTCAGGAGGCAATGACAGGCAGATCTCTGAGTTCAAGACCAGCCTGGTCTACAGAACAAGTTCCAGGACAACCAGGGCTATACTGAGACACCCTGTCTCAGGAAAAAAAAAAAAGATGAAGTTCAAAACTAGACATTAGACATCCTGGGGACAAAAGCTGTATTTTCTTGTCCGACAAACACTTGGAACAACACTGTCTCCTAAGAAACCTGCTGCAGCCCCACAATGCAGCTGCTGCTCACAGTAGTGGGACTGAGCTATAAGCAGGGGAAGGAAGTCACCTGTACTGAGTGCCTTCTCTTGACACTGTGTCTTCAGCCTTAACACAGTATTAACTCCTGCAGTTTACGGAAGATGCTGAAGCTGAGCTCATCATAGCCAGACAGCTGGTATCAAGTCAGAGACCGAGTCAGAGACCAAGTCAAGGAACTGTGTGGTGTCCACTGCTCATGCTGCTTCCAGTCCTCAAGGTGCACCAGGGCTCGGGGGACCAGACACCGTCCCAGCTCTGCAAGAATGGGGAAGCAGGGCTAGAGGACTGGACTGAGAAAAGCAGCTTACAACGTAGTCAGAGCTTAGCATTGCAACGCCTGCTCTTGCCGGGCCCTTCAGGACTGACTCCCCACACTGTTTGGGGGGTGGGGGTGGCTTTACGTGTGTATGTGTGTGGTATGTATGTGTCCTTGCATGTGTGAGTTCACGTATGTGCTTGTGGAAGCCAAAGGCTGACATCAGATGTCTTTCTTGATTGCTCTCCACTTTATTAACTAAGGCAGAGTGTCTCACTGAACCGGAAGCTCATAGATCCAGCTAGTATCGTTAGTTAGAAGGTAACCTTGGGATCCCCTGTCTCTACCTCCAGGGCACTGGAATTTTTGGTAAGCAGCCACCCTCACCCACCACTTCCATGCATGCTGGGGATCCAAACTCTCATTTTTCAACTTCTGCAGCAAGTTCTTTATCCTTTGAGTCATCGCTCCTGCCTGCCACAGGTGTTTTGTTTTATTTTGTTTTGTTTGAGACAGGCTCCTTTTGCCCAAGCTGGCCTCGACCTTGCCAAGTGACTGGAGATAACCTTGAGAACTGCTACTACTCTTGCCTCTGCTTCCTGGAATTCTAGGCATGTGCCACCAGACCCAAACCCACAGGCAGGCCCTCTCCCCTGCGAAAAATTAAGCAGTATTTTTTAAAAAGAAGGGAAAGAGGGCTAGAGAGATGGCTCCGCAGTTTAGAGCACTGGGTTTTCTTTCCAGCACCCACATGGCAGCTCACAATAACTCTAGTCCCAGGGGATTCAATGCCCTCTTCTGGCCTCTGCAGGGACCTGGCATGCATGTGGTGCACAGACATGCAAGCAGGAAAAATATCCATACACATAAAATACATAAATACATTTTAAAAATAGAATTTTCAAAGGAGAAAAAAAAGAGCAACTTCAAAATGATCAAATAGCAATTCTAGCAACGATAACTTTATTCCATCCCAAACAAGACACAGATGACAAATTCCTCATTTTTCCGTCGCATTCTGTGAGCCGAGCCAAACATGTTAATCAATGAGGTAAGAGGTCCAGCCTTTCCCACACCGCTGCCCCTCAGTAGCCGGCTTCGCTCCTTTCTCAGAAGCTCCAGTGTGCCGGGCTCAAAAGCCTACATGGTTTGTTCCCAAGAACACAAAGGGAAGGTTCCATCTCCGCGGTCCTCGAAGGCAGAATTAATTCGCTAACCAACCACCACGATGGCATGAATAAAACATATCCACCGGCAACAAAGACAAAGTGAAATGTTTTTCAGCAGGAAAGCGGCCTCAGTGTGGGAGGGAACCGAAGATGAATCAGGCGCAGAAATCCACAGGCTACGCTGAGGTGGCCACACCGGGAGGTGAGTCGGTTAGAAGTCGCACTCTCTGCCTTTGCGGGTGGGGGTGACTGCAGACAGGATGGGCCGTCCTCCTCCGTAGACTACTGCTCATTTCCCACACATTCTCCGCATAAACCATCTCTACACGGGAAATGCAGGGCTGCTTCTTTTGCTGTTCGGCTGAGAGTCTCCCATCACCCTTTCTATTCTGCACCCAGAGTTGGTCTTCCTTTAGAAGCCAGTTTCTGGATGAGCGCTTCCTGAGTTGCGTGGCTTCTGGAGAAAACAGCGCTTGCAAAATCGGTGGATTAAAACAACACGCAGGCTTTCTCAGGGGCCTGCGGGTAAGGGTAGGGTCGGTTTATCCTGAGGGCCCAGGGGCATAGCCTGCTGCTCGTCTCTCCGCAGTCTGGGTTTGCCTCTGTACTGCCCCCAGCTTGTAGACCAGATCCCTTCAGCACCCTCTGCCTTCACAAGCGTCTTGGGAAGAATACTAGTCACTGTATTTGAGAGTCACCTTAGACCAGGATGGGCTCAACGAATTGCATCTGCAAAGATGCCATTGAAAGGTCACATTCTGAGGTCCCAGAGTACAGGAGTGTTGGAAGACATTACCCAGTCCCGAAGCAGAGCCCACATGGGTCGTTTCCTCTTTCTATGGGTCTCATCACAACCCGTATCTGCAGCTACATGGTACTACCTCCTGCAGTGCAACGCCTGAACATGTGTGTTTTATACCCCAAAAGTATCTCAAGCACCATGAGAGAGAAACCAACCATTGTGTTTCAGTGACAGACAGATGTCTTCCTCATAAATACTGTTGAATAAGAAATACAATGCTCTCTTTGGTCATTTAAATATCATCTCTAAAATAGAAATATTAGCCAAGACCAAGGCTGGGACTCAGTTCAGTGGTAGAATGCTGGTTTAGCTGGAGGCAGGCGCTAGACTGTCCTCCACATTGGGAAGACTCTGCCTTCAATTCACGTTTCCTCCCTCCTCTGTCCTGCCCAGGGGATCGAAACTCTGATTTCCTCATAAGATCCTTGGACTACGAAGAGAAATATGAATTCTTTTGCACTCATGATAAGAGTGCATTGCATTCCTTTGTCACGAAGGTTGTTTCAACAGTATGAGGCAACCATACAGGTGTCCTAGGCAGGGCGATGACCTGTTAGGGCTTTGAAAGCACTGATATGGGCCTCCGTAAGTCAGCTGCGACTAACTTTAATTGTGAAACTGAATAAGGCATTCTAATTGTGAAACTGAATAAGGCATTCTATCTTCAGGATCCATTTTGCAAGGCAGCCCCAGTATCATCATTGACTTGAGAGCAGGCCTGGCCTTTAGGCGGTCCTGGTCAGACAGGCTGCTAACCATTCTACTTGGTACAGGAAAATATCTTCCATATCAAAGGACTATCTGGCTGCAAATACCACAGCTGTTCACAAAGCTGTACTGGATAACTCTGCATTTGATTTTCCAGCCTCACCTTGAGATACGTTTCTCTTTGACTGGAATATGGAGCCCAGGCTCATACAAAAAAAAATTAAGAAGGGATATTTTCCACTTTCTATTATTTTTTCCCATCCCAAGAGTTCTTTCAGATTTTTTTCTTAATCCATTCCTGTGGTAGTTTGAATAAGGAATGTTCTCCATGGTCTCAGGCATTTGAAGACTTGGTCCTCAATTGGTGACACTGTCTGAGGAGGTTTAGGAGTTATGTTCTTGTTGGAGGAAGTATGTCACTGGGAACGGTTTGGCTTTGAGGTTAAAAAGCCTCTTGCCACATCTAGTTGAACTCTCTCTGCTTCCTGCTTGGACTTGAGGTGAGTTCACAGCTTCCCACTCCTGTTGCCGTGCCTGCTGCTGGCCACTAGGCCTCCCTGCCAGGAGAGACTCATCCTAAAATCAAACGCTCAATCAAACCCTTCAGAAAGTTGCTTTCCTGCCGCCCTTCGTGAAATTTCGATATCACAAACATGCTCGCTTATACACTGTACGAACGTTTCTACACCGAATACTCTAGGATAAGCTAATCTTGTATGTAAGACCACAGTGAGCTTTGGTGAAAATAATCACAGGGAGCTAGGGTGTGGGTCAGGGGTATACCACCTGATTAGTGTGCAGGAAGCCCTGGGTTTAATCTCCAGTAAGGGAAAAAAATGATCTGAGCCTGGCATGGTGGTGCTTGCCTGTAATCTCAGCTACTAAGGAGGCTGGGAGGATTATTTGAACTTGGAGTTCAAGGTCAGCCTAGGCAACATAGCAAGACTATTTCTTAATGGTCTATAAAGGAGAAAGGGAGAAATGGAGAGAGAGGATGGAAGGGGAGAGGGATGGAAGAATACAGAAGAGGAAGGATTTGGGATACAGATAACTAAGAGTGTTTGAAAAAAGGCATATAGAAACCTAGCATTTTTGTAGATAGATAGATAATAGATGACTAGATGTTAGATAGATAGATGATATAAACGAGTCTAATTGAGGTAGCCTACTCAGAGGATGATACTCTTCCCAGAAACCATGGGTTGCTAAATCAAAAGCCCTGGCCCAGGTGTGGGATATCTCTCTTTAAACTGTTAGTCAGCCATGTCCTGGAGACCAAACAGTATAAGTATTGCTCTTACTCTTGATTGTCCACAGGCAATTAATGGTAAACCTCTATTGTAAAAACATCACATACTTGTCATGGGCCATGGAGGCATCTAGCTGATCCTGACCAAGAAGCTTCTTCAATTCTAGATAGATGTCATAGTGACAGAGAGTGCTGTATAGCCTCCGGGTGGGAGCGGACTCAACATTCTTACCTAGCTGAGCATTCCATGTGCTACAATACTGACTGATCTGGTGATATACACCCGTGGGTGCAATAGTGGTATAAATGTTGTGTGTGTGGAGGGGAACCAATCACTCTTCAGTTGGCTTAAGGCCTGATCCATAGAAGGGAATACATGTTTTGCTACTGTAAATCTGGCCAAGAACCCAGGCCTGGGGAGATAATAGGACTATTATTAATGGGGGTGAGACTACTATTATTTTGCTTAATGAGCATATTATCAAACTGCCCTCTAAACTCATCTCTCCATGCCCACAGATTCGTACAGCTCTCAGACCTCGTCAGAGGAGCATCTTTGTGCAGCAGACAGCAGTTAAAGCAGAATCAACTGAAGTACAGAGAATACATGTCACTCGACCCCAAGTGGCACGTCTATATCACACCCTCTCCCCTCAGGGCTCAGGGACCATCGCGGAAGAGGGTATGGAAATATTGTTAAGAACTATGGATTGAGAAGGACCAGAGTGAAACCGTGTCTTCCGCTTGCTGCACTCCTGAACCCAGAGCCGCTGTGGCTGCCCGCACAAGACCTGCATGAGAGCAAGCCAGTCAGCGTTCCGGCATAGAGAGGAAAGAGGCTCAGGAGCTCCCACCAGAGCTAAGGGGTTATTGACAGGTGGTGGCTGCTGGGAGAGAGAGAGTCAGTTTTCTTTAGGGGTACGTGTGTACATGTGCGTGCACAAGTGTGTATATGGGGGGATTGGTATACATGTGTCACCCCAGCATTCAGGAAACAGAGGCAGGTGGATCTCCATGAGTCTGGAAGCCAGCCTGGTCTACATGGCCAGTTCTGAGCCAGTCAGGGCTACTGTTAGACCCTTGTTGCAAAAATCAAAAACATAAATGTGTTAGTCACGTAGGAGTATTGCCATTTTATTTGTCTAAATTGTATCCTTTTGTCTGGTTATTTTTAAGGCTGAGCACATTCAAGTGGCATAGTTTTCTGTTCTAAGATATGTCAGGCGTGTGCTCGGCAAGCCCAAAGAAGCAGCATGCCAAAGGGGCCTCTCAGCACTCAGAAGACTGAAGCTTCACAGCCCAGCACTGCAGTGAATGGATCTAAAAATATCCCCTCACTAAAGCTCCAGTAGGACTGGCGAGGGACAGTCCCTATCTTGGGGTGTCTCATGCAGGAAAACGGCAGGGCAGGCACAGTGCTGGAAGCGCTGGATGCACGGAACACCCGCTATGTATTCTTCTCCAGGAGCAGCTGTCAAAACAATTTACCGGCAAGATTGACAGCTCATTAGCATCCCCTTAGCCACCGGGATGCAGACTGCTTTCCAGCAGACAGACAGAGCAAAGCAGAGGAAAGCAGCTGCCCTGGGCCATGAGGCTCAAGCTCCCTCCGCGCCTTCTGCCATGATGAACACTCACAATAGGCATGCCTATGGACCGGGTTTTGAATCCACCGTGGGGGCTGTCATCACAAGTCACAGGTCCTCCGCTGCTTCTTATAATTGACGGTGATGAAATACCACGACTGTCCTCACAGGAGGGCAAACAAATATTTCAGCAGGGACGTCGTCTCCTGTGTGAGATTCCCGAAGAGTGCTGAAGTGTAAAATGGACTCGTGCGCCTCTCTGTAAAGTATTTATTTTAGCCATCATAGACGCTGCTGCTTTGGTCTTTGTCTCTGAGTGTTCGTGGCTTAGGCATTTGGACAACCTTAGTGGTGACACCTAATATTCCTGGGTCTGTTTTATATTAAGTCTGTAAAATAAAAGGGTTAAAACTAAGCCCCTAAGGTTCCCTCTAGTTCTAAAAAGGGTTGGTTCTGGTTGCATTTGTACACATTTCTCCAGGGCACTTTCGCATCTGAGCACTAAGAGCAGCCATAATAGATGAGAGGTATCTTGAAATACAAATAGTTTATGTCTTGGATTCTGAAAAATGCTCTTAAAAAAATCAATATTATGGGCTGGAGAGATGGGTCAGCAGGTAAGATCATTGCCACCCTTGCAAAGGACCTGGTGTTCACAGCCCCCTGTAACTCCTGCTCCCGGGGATTTGACTCCCTCTTCTAGCCTCTGCAGGTACTGCATTCCCATGGTACATATCCATAATTCAGGCAAACACTCACAAACATACAATAAAATTAAATAAACATCTTCTGAAATAATAAATGTTTTAACCAGTGTCCACCAGTAATTCCAGCGCTCTGGAAACAAAGTCAGAAAGATTGGAGGCCAGCTTGGGCCACGTAACAAATCTCCATTCTTAATACAAAACAAAATTTCCAAATTCCCCAAATTATGTACATTGTTTTTATGAAATTGTCCACATTTTTAGCAATGACAACTATTTAAGTAAAAAAGTATGCAAGTCATCTCCCATTGCACACAACATACAAAACAAATAAAGAGTGCACTATTGCATAACTTGATGCTTATTCTCTTACATTACTATGGAATTCAATATTTGTGATTAATGGGAGTTTTTTCCAGTGACAAATTCCAAAATCAATACTGTATAAAATATAGACTATACAAATGTATGTATATGAATATATCATAGAAATTACATGATACCAACATATATAAGACATAGTCTGAAATAACAAAATATATTTAATAAAAAATGTGTGAGTTGTTGTATATAGAAGTCACTATTCTGACCAGGTGTTGTGGTGGTGCACGCCTATGAAATCCCAGTGCTCAGGAGGTTGAGGCAGGAGAACTGTTACAAGTACAAGGCCAGCCTGGGCTACATAATGAGTATTCTGTCCTTCAACTGTGGGTTCCAGGGACTGAACTCAGATTATCAGGCTTGGTGGCAAGCCCCTTTATCCATGGAGCCATCCTCTGGCCCTCTCCATCTCTCTTTACTGAGCTGCTCGTTAGACGAACAAGCCAGGATTGGGTAGACAAAAAACTACTTTGTGTCAGTAAGTCTGCCTGGAGTTTAGCCTGTCCACATGCATCTGTCCATTTGTCATGGGTTTAGCAACACTCAGGGGATGGGAGATGGGAATGTGAGCTGACACACCTGGGTCCTCACAGGACTGGGATTTACGACGAGCTTTTGAAGCCACAGTATATCTCGCCTGGAGGTCAAGGCATTCCCCAGTCATCAACCTTGACTTTCAATCACCAGGGAGCTACGATGATAATACCTGTACAAGTCGCAGGAGTAAATTTCCGCGACCTTGGGTAGGCAGGGACTTTCCGACGTGATAAGCTCAGAAGCAGTTAGAGCGAAAGATGACTTGGATCTTACCAAGTTAAAAACCCCAGTAATAAAGCCATCAAGACAGCCAAGGCTACCCAATGACAGAAATATTTATAATACATGTCTCTATGGGTCAGGAGAGATGGCTCAGCACTTAAGAGCTCTGGCTGCTCTTCCAGAGAACCCAAGCTCAGTTTGCAGCACCTGCATGGAAGCTCACAGCCATCCATAGCTTCAGATCCAGAGGATTCGATGCCCTCTTCCGACCTCTACAGGCACCAGGCACGTATGTGGTACACACACATACATTCAACACAAACACATAAAATAATAAACCTAAAAAAAAATTTAAACTGTGTCTCTGTTAAGTATCTCCTGTCCAGATTATATGAATAATTGTTACTGAATTTACAATTCAGTACCACAAAGAAAAATTGTCTGTTTTTTTAAATTTTGGTTTTTTAAAATTTTATATTTTATATGCATGGATGTTTTCCCTGCAATATATACATGTGTATCACATACATGCCATGGAGGTCAGAAGAGGGTGTCAGATCCCATGTAACTATTAAGTCACCATATGGGTGCTAGGAATTGAACCCAGGTCCTCTGGAAGAGCAGCAAATGTTCTTAACTACTGAACCATTTCTCCAGCCCCATTTTTGTTATTGTTGTTTGTTTGTTGTTTTTAAGGAAAAAATACTTGAAAATACATTCCCACAAGAAGACATGCAAATCGCCAGTAAGCACATAAAAAGATCCGGAATGTTACTTGCTTTTAGGGAAATCCCTATCAAAATCATGAGCTACCACTTCCCACCCACTGGGGAAGCTGTCATCAGTAGGCAGCAATGGCAAATGCTGGCTAGGCCTTGAGATGATCAGGGTGCTTATGTATTACTGACAGGGATGCCAAGTGAAGCAGCATCTTGGCAAACTGCTTGACAAGTCCTGGAAGAGTCATGCATAGTTACCACATGGTCCATGCCTAGACACACACCCAAGAGTATCGAGAAAACATGTCCGTACAGTCATCCATGCTCAAACATCCAAGACAGCACCATCTATACGAGCCCCAAATGCAAACAGCTCCCAAGCTGGGTTCATCCAAACGGAGTAGCAGTCAGTCACAAAACAGGCAAAACACCCATAGGAGCTTCACTGAGAATGAGGCTTGAAGTCACTGTCCTAGGTGAGAGATGCCCAGTCCTATAGGCCCCAGATTATTTGACATCATCTGTCTGATGAAGCATTGGGAATTAGCAAAACAAATTAACAGAAGCAGAAAGGGGACTGGTGGCTGCCTCGACTGGGGACATAGAACAGGGGCATTTGTAGACGGGGTTTCTCTTGGGGTGGATGCAAATGTTCCCCACTTTGGCAATGGTTGCGAAACTGAATAAGCACGACAGCGCTTAATTGTGTATCTAGAAGGGGCGGTTTTATGGCATATGGCTTATACCTTAGTTTTTTTTAAAACACAAAGACAATCAAATCCCAATGATGGAAATCTGCTTGCTTGCATGTCAAGCAAGCGGCAAAGCACACCTCACCTGCCAGTGAGGTCACCTGGTGACTGAGGACAGAGAGCCCTGAGAAAGGGGTTTGGGACTGAAGGATGACTAGATATTTCTGCCAAAGCCAACACACACTTATTTTCCTTTCCCCAAAATCCGTGTTGGAAAAGTATTGGGAGGGAGAAAGGATTTGAGGAGATAGCTCAGTCGTCAAAATACATAAGGGCATGAGTTCAGATGGCCAGAACTCATGTAAACGCTGCTCAGAGTGCTTCTGTGACCAAGAGCCTTGGACGGTGACATGTAGATCTCTGGGGCTCATTGATTTTAGCCGCTGCACATGCACAGATGGGTGCGCACGTCTACACACACATGCACACCACACACACAAATAAAGTGAAATAAAAATAAATAAAAGAGGGGGAGGGGGCTCAGTGATGGAGAACTGGTCTACCACTCAATTGGCCTGGGCTTCATGCCTAGCACAAAAGGAAAACAGGAGAGGAGTGGGGGAAAAAAGAAAAAGAAAGAAAGAAAGAAAGAAAGAAAGAAAGAAAGAAAGAAAGAAGCCGGGCGGTGGTGGCGCACGCCTTTAATCCCAGCACTTGGGAGGCAGAGGCAGGCAGATCTCTGTGAGTTCGAGACCAGCCTGGTCTACAAGAGCTAGTTCCAGGACAGGCTCCAAAAACCACAGAGAAACCCTGTCTTGAAAAAGCAAAAAAAAAAAAAAAAAAAAAAAAAAAAAAAAAAAAAAAAAAGAAAGAAAGAAAGAAAGAAAGGAGGGAGGGAGGGAGGAAATGAGGGAGGGAGAGAAGAAGAATGGAAAAGAAGGAGGGGGATTTCTACACATGAACAAAACCTCAGCAGCAAAGGTAGATGTCTTCTGGGGATGCTACTAGGCCCAGCTGTGGGAATATCCCCCAGCCTAGCCTGAGAAGGAACTGGATGCCACTGTGGAGGGAGCTCGGCCTCTCTGGTCCTGTTTCTTTCCTGGGTGACATTATGGCACTATTGCCACCTATTTTACTTGGAAAATCCAAGGTCACTGCCTTCTAAATGTACCACAGATCTTATGGGACTACGGGACTGTTTGGAAGATATTAGGAGTCCTGGCTGTCTCCTGTTCCCTCATACCTACGCTGTGTCTGGGTTTCCTGCCTCCTCTCCAGACGCAGAGAATGGAATATGTGCTGGACTCCAAGGCCTCAGCAGGCACTAAGAGCAGCAGGTGGGAGGATGAGACTGATGAGTCAAGAGATGTCCTTAGAGATGCTCGAGATGAAGAAGGGTGTGGTGGAGAGAGAACACCCAGGTAATGGGCAGGAGAGATGGCTCAGTGGTTAAGCACACTGGCTATTCTTCCAGAGGACCGTGTTCAATTCCCCACGCCCACATGGCGGCTCACAACATTCTGTCCTCTGACTTCTGAAGGCTACAGGAACACACAGAACACAGAAGGATGTGTAGGCAAAATACCCATACATGTAAAATAAGAGTAATAAATAAAGCTTTGAAAACAGACCCCAGAAAACTATATAGCAAAGATTTTTAAAATGTTTACATAAATGTGACCACAAATATATGCATATGTTTTATATATATTATAATGCACATATGTATTATGCATGTGTGTATACAAAGAAGCAGGAAGAGAGAAAGAATGCTAACAAAAACCAGAGTTTACCATCTTTTTTGCACATTTTTGAGAACATATGGAAAAAATACTTTCAAGTTATACCATAAATTGGGCCATAAAATAAGTCTCAGTCAATTCCAAAGGTACAGGATCTTAGCCACGCAGGCCTTGTTCCTTATCGAAAATGCAATAAAATTAGAACTTAATAACAAAGGCAGAACACAAAGACCATCAGGCACCAAATACACCAAAGAGTACTGAGCAGAAAGCCACATTTTGAAGGAGATCCAAAGAGGAAATGAAGGCATTCTTAGGGCACTGTGATGTGTATACTTGTCTGTGGTACTGAGAATTCAGCATGAGCCCCTGGCATTATGGCTGGCATTGTGCCCCAGGGGCTTCCATGCCCAGGCAGGGTCAAGGATGGAGTCACTGGGATGGTTTTAAATGCTGAAGTTTTTTGCAAGTTGGCTCGCTCTGTCTATCCCTCAATTTGCCCAGCTTGGCTTTGAACTCTTGATGCCGTGTTTTCTGTTATTTGTTTGTAAGACAGGGTCTCACTATTTAACTCTGACTGCCCTGGAGCTCACTATGTAGACCAGGCTGGCCTAAAACTCAGAGATCCTCTTGCTTCCCAAGCGCAGGGATTAGAGGCATCCACCACTACGCCTGCCCCGTTACCATTCTTGCTGACATAGACTGTAAATTAGGAATGTCTAGGTTATTGCGTGAAGTAGCTGAGGGGTGTGTGTTGGGGGGGTGCGGGTGCTTACACCCATGTATGAAAATGTGGACACCAGATGTTAATATGAGGTGTCTTTCTCTGTCTCTCTCCACCCTTTTTAATGTTTTTCTTGTTTTCTGTTTTGTTTCATTTCGGTTTCAGTTTTTTATTTTGTTTTGTGGCAGGCTCTCACTATATAACTCTGGCTGCCCTGGAACCCATTCTGTCGACCAACCTGGCCTGGAACTCACAGAGATTCACCTGCCTCTACCTCCCAAGTACTTGTATTAAATGCATGTGCCACCATTCCTAGCTTTCATACATATATATGCACATACACATACATCATACATACATATATATACATATACCATACACACATATAAGTATGTATATTGCGTATATACATTCATATATACATCTATCTAGGGGCAGGGTCTTATTATGGAGAGTCCTAGGATTAAAGTGTATGCCATCACATCTGACTCTGTCTTATTTTTTGAGACAGCTTCCCTCACAGAACTCGGAGCTGACCAATTTAACTAGACTGTAGAGTCAGTGAATCCCAGAGATCCTCTTATCTCTATGCCCAAACTCCCAGCCCTGGGCTGACAGATGTGCACTGTGCCTGACTTGGTTGTGGATTATTCTGGGATCTGATTCAGTTCTTCGCCTGCACAGCAAGTGCTTTACCCACTGAGCCGTCTCCCCAGCCCTGGATGAGTGCTTTCACCAGGCATTACTCCTCTCTGCCCTCGATAAGAGCATCCTAGACATTGGGACGAAACTTACCCTCTGCTTACAAACTGTATGGTCTCGGCAGATGCCACCGCTAGCTTAAGGAGTGGCTACAGATCCAGGCCAACTGAAGGGAACAATTGCTTCCAAAGCACCATGTCTGCTTTCGTTGTGGGATATGGATGGTGATCAGTCTGTCCATAGTGAGATTCTTGCAGTGTTTGTTGTGGTTGTAGGGTGAAATCTGGGACACACGCTGGACAAGGTGTCTTCTAGCTGCCTATACTCCCAGCCCTTTCTTTTTTGAGGCAAGGTCTCTCAGTGTAGCCAAGGAAGACTGTGACATCTCAGTCCCCCTGCCTCAGCCTCCCTAGTGTTGGGATGATAGGTATGTGCTGCCATGCTCAACTTATTTCTTTAACTAATGCTCTCTGTTCTTTTGAGAGTAGGGGAAGAGATACAGAGATGTGTGAAATAGTTACCTTTGCTTCTCTGTAAACAGAAAGGTCTAAAGGAAAGACAACAAACTAAACAATAGTCACAGTGGGGCTCAGGATCAACAACCAAAACAATCTGAACAAACAGAAACCAGGGACCCAAGAGAGAAAGGAGAAAACTTTAATATTTACCATTTTACTTATGCATGTTTGTATACGCCACATGTGTGCAGATATTCACAGAAGCCAGGAGAAGGTGTCAAATCCTCAGAGCTGGAGTTACAGCTAGTTGTAAGTCTTATGTCATGGGTCCTGGCATCCAAACTCAGATCCAGTGCATGCTCTTAACCACTGAGCCATCTCTCCAGCCCCAGTTTCTTAATGATACCATATAGCTACATAGATCCAGCCATGCCTGAAGTCAGATGTATACTTGAACTTTCTGCTTCTGGAACTCAATAAGTACCTTTTTAAAAATTAAGGGGCTGCGGTGATGGCTCGGGGGGGGGAGGAAATATTTCCTGTGTAAATATGGCACGAGTTCAACTGCCCAGAATCCATATAAAATCCAACACAGTAGTGAAGGAGAACGTAAATAAAGTAATCCCACACTAGCTCAGAATTGAGTATAATAAAGGGGCTCTTTATTTAGGGGGACTCACAAGTCACAATCCTCTGCACAAAAGGGGAACAGGAACCAAATTCAGCATCTAGGCCAGGGAGGGGAGAGAGAGAGAGAGCATGCATGTGCATGCTAGAGAGAGGTGGGCCTGCACCTTTTGCTACCCAAGGCCACGCTCAACCTGGTCCAGCTTCTCAAAGGTCATTGGCTGAAGGAGGTTCCCCATCACAGCAGAGCTAACTTCCTCAGTTCCCTTGCATTCCTGGGGAGATGGGAGGCAAATATGAGAGGCTCTTCAGAAACCCACGGGTCAGCTAGCCTAGCACTGAAGTGGCGAAGAGACCCTGTCTCAAAGAAGGTAGAAAAGTGGAGACTAATACCCGGAGGTTGTCCTCTGACCTACATGCACGCTGTAGCAATGTGTGCCTGCATATGTGAACAAGCACACATACATGCATGCATGCACATGCGCGCAGACACACATACACTTACTTGCCCCCAAAATTAAGTTCTTTCAGGTTTATAACTTGAAATAGAAAGTCCTAGTCAATATAGCAGAAATTAAAAAAAAAACAAACAAAACACAGTTGGAAGCTGGGTACAGTGTCATCTTAAACACTAGGCAGGGGCAGAGGATTAAGATGCCAGGCCAGGGCTGGAGAGGTGCTCGGTGATTAAGAGCTTGCAGAGGTCTCAGGTTCAATTCCCACCCCCCACAGGGTGGCTTACAACCATTTGTAGTTTCAGTCCCTCTTCTGGCCTATTATGGCACTGGGCACACACTATGGTATACATACACACATACGCACATACATACATACATACGTGGAAGCCAAACACCCATACACCAAAGTAAAAGAATTCCAGGACAACATGGGACATAGTTAGAGGTGTGACACTGTGGGTGGGCTTTGAGCATTCAAAATTCCAGACCTTTCTCAGTTTTTCTCTCTCTCTGTCTCTCTCTCTCTGTCTCTCTCTCTGTCTCTCTTTGTCTCTCTCTGTCTCTCTCTCTCTCTGTGTCTCTCTCTGTCTCTCTCTCTCTGTGTGTCTCTCTCTGTCTCTCTCTGAGTCTCTCTCTGTCTCTGTCTCTCTCTGTGTCTCTCTCTCTCTGTGTCTTTCTGTGTCTCTCTCTGTCTCTCTCTGTCTCTCTCTGTGTCTCTCTCTCTCTGTGTCTCTCTCTGTCTCTCTGTCTCTCTCTGTCTCTCTCTGTCTCTCTGTCTCTCTCTGTCTCTCTCTGTCTCTCTCTCTCTCTCTCTCTCTCTCTCTCTCTCTGCCTCATGGTTGTTCCCTGAACATGCAGACTCTCAACTACTTCTTTGGTGCCATGCCTGCCTGCTGCTGCCCTGTTCCCGGCCACGATGGTCGTGGACTCCACTACCCTCTGGAATTCTGAGCCCCATATTAAATGATTTCTTTCTTTGCCTTTTCTTTTATTGAAAAAATTTTCCATACGACGCATTCTGATGATATTTCCTCCTCCCTCTTCCCTCTGCTCCTCAGTTTCTCCCCACCTTCCCACCCATCCGTACCCCCTTCTGCCTCTCATTAGAAAACAAACAGACATTGAATAATAACAAAATAAGAAAAAACAAAACATCAGAATAGGAGAAAACAGATAGACAGAAGGAAAAGAGCCCAAGAAAAGGCACAAGAAACAGCTACGGGTGCAGAGACACACTTGTTTGCACATTCAGGAATCCAGTAAAAGTACAAAGCTGGTGGTCATTATATACATACACATACACTCTCACACACACAATACCTGTAGTGTAAAAATAGATCAAAAATAAATAAAATAAAATAAAAATGAAAAATTCTAAAGCCCTGATACAATATTATTAGACAAGGCACCACCAAAATACTGCCCAATTCATTATCTGCTGGCCACCTACAGCTGGGCCTACCCTTAAGAGTAGTTCATTTCCCAATGAGACTGCCTTGCAGAAAATTAATTCTTCATTTTCAAGAGGTTATCAATTGGAGATAGCTTCTGGGTTAGGAATAGGGCCTTGTATCCACTTCTCCTTTTTCTTTTTTTTCTTTTTCTTTTTTTTTCCTGTCTGATCTGGAATCCATTGTGTAAGCAAGGCTAACCTCAGACTCACAAAGATCCACCTGCGTCTGCCTCCCAAGTGCTGGAATTAAAGGCGTGAGGCACCACGCCCTGCTAAACGCTTTCTTTGCATAAGTCGCCTAGGTCACGGTGTTCCGTCGCAGCCGCAGAAAAGTAACTTGGAATCGGGAACTTGCGAGGTCAGTCCCAGCTGGCTTTCCACCCCACCTGCCTCGTGGCCGTGTCTTTACACCTCCACAGAGAATTGCCCAAACTCTCTTTTATTTAAGCACTCTTGGTTCCAAACCATCTTTCCTTACAAGTCAGCTGCATACAGCCCTTTAAAACCTGCAAAAGATTCCGCACCTTCCAAGTCTGACACGGTTTGTGACCTCGGGCTCCTTACCAGTGTTCTCACGTCTCGAGGTCTCTGTGAAGACCAAGATTAAGACACCAAACTGGTAGGATATGACGATGGACCCCAGAATGGACGGCCAGGGTCAGCACTGCCTTGTTTTTGTTTTCGATTTTTAGCCACAGAAATAACATTCATTTAATCCTTTCTCCTCCTCTTCCTCCCTCCCGCACTGCCTTTCTTCCTCCTTCTAGGCACAAACAGTCGCTGACGGTCTTTTTTTTTTTTTTGGTTTTTCGAGACAGGGTTTCTCTGTGGCTTTGGAGCCTGTCCTGGAACTCTTTGTAGACCAGGCTGGTCTCAAACTCACAGCATTCGGGAGGCAGAGGCAGGCGCTGACAGTCTTTTTAACTTGATCCTTGCTAATCTGAAGCAGTCTGTTTCTAAGAGCGATGCTGTCTGTGTGGAAGATGGAGCCCCCTCGTGGTCATGTAGGACAATTGCAGTTAATTTCTTTTTTGGTGTTTTTGGATGTTTTGTTTTTGTTAAGATGCTGACGTGTTAGAGTTCAGGTGAGGTGACAGGAGATGGATTACAGAGGTTGCCTTTAAGGCGGTGAGATATTTGTCTGTCTGCAGAGAGCTGAAGGATTACCTGGGACCACGACTTTCGGTGCTAAAGACAGATGATTCTGTGACAAGTGAGGGGGATGAGCAGGTCCCTCGGGGTTTATCTTACTCGCTATGGCACTGTGTACAGAGACCAGGTATTTGAGGGTGAAGCACGGGGCTAACGTTTTAGACGCAAGCACGAATTGAGAAAAGCCTGAAGGTTCCTGACAGGACCTGGCATGGGTTACGGGTAGGGGGCAGGTTTGGGGGAGCCACAGATGAAAGAACTGGGGTAGGCAGGGGCGTGGAAGGGGAAAGGGAGAGGCAGGGAGAGCCAGGTAGAGCCAGGTAGAGCCAGGTGGGGAATCCTGAAGGCTGAAGAGGATGGAATACGGTGGAGGCCCCAAAACGTGAGCCTGTTTCCACGTTGACCAAAGGTCAGAGAGTTGGAACTTACCTCCAGCCCTTCAAGGTTATTGCGCCCCTACTGCAAAGGCCTCCGCGGGTTTAGACCAGAGGAGTTCTGCTCTCTCAAGGTTGTCGTCAATGGGTGTGGCTAATAGCCAGATCTCGTATTTCAGGAATAGAGAATAGATGTGTTCTATTTCAAACAAAAGGCTAAGGGTCAGACTAAGGGTCCAGTTCCATTTTATGGAGATGACTTTGGATTCCACTGAGGGAGTGGTTTGCCTACAGAATGCTTTGGTGTGAATGTGATTTGTTTTGGTCTAGCAAACAAAATTAACTGTGAATGTTGCCAGTGACCTTCAATTGGTCTGTTTCCTTGTCTCATGTTAATGCAGTCTTTTGTCTTACTCCCATCTTTTGAGGCCAGGGGTATTTTAAGCAGTTGGAAATTAAATGTGGACAAATTCCAGTACTCACTGGAACTCCCTCCCTATACTATCTTTCTGTTTTATTATTTTCATTTGCGTCTTCATATTCTTTACTATTTCCTCAATCCCCACACCTCTACCCTGGCGAGAGGTAATTTTGTCGAGGCTGGTCCCTGACAGAATATCAAGACATTGCTATACATACACACCCTCCTTGAAGGTTGTATGGAGTAAGGCTGAGTTTTATTGAATACAAAGTTTTTTCCAGGGCTAGAGAGATGGCCCAGTGATAAAAAGAACATACTGCTTTTGCGGAAGATCCAGCATCTGTGGACTGGATGGCTTCTCCTGGCCTCTGTGGGCACTGCATATACATGCACATACATAATGTAAAATTAAAAATGAAGCCGGGTGTGGTGGCGCATGCCTTTAGTCACAGCACTCAGGAGGCAGAGGCAGGCGGATCTCTGTGAGTTCGAGGCCAGTCTAGTCTAGAAGAACTAGTTCCAGGACAGGAACCAAAAAAGCTACGGAGGAACCCTGTCTTGAAAAATCAAAAATAAATAAATAAATAAAATGAAGCCGGGTGTGGTGGCGCATGCCTTTAGTCCCAGCACTTGGGAGGCAGAGGCAGGTGGGTCTCTGAGTTTGAGGCCAGCCTGGTCTACAGAGAATTCCAAGACAGTTGGGGTTACACAGAGAAACCCGGTCTCAAAAAAATCAAATAAATATTATTTATTTTTTATGCACACTAGTGTTTTGCCTGCATGCTCATTCGGAAGAGGGTGTTGAATTCCCTAGGACTGGAGTTACAGATGGCTGTGAATTATGGCGCAGGCATTGGGAGCTGAACCTGGATCCTATGAAAGAATAGCAAGTGCTCTTAACCACTGAGCCATCTCTCCAGGCCCTAAGGTAATAATTTTTTTTTTGTTTTTTTCGAGTCTGTGGCTTTGGAGCCTGTCCTGGAACTAACTCTGTAGACCAGGCTGGTCTCGAACTCACAGAGATCCGCCTGCCTCTGCCTCCCGAGTGCTGGGATTAAAGGCGTGCACCACCATCGCCCGGCCGGTAATAAAAATTTTAAAGAGTTTTATATTCCTTTCTCTACTCACCCCCACCCTTGACTGTCCTCCCAGGACTCTGGCCACTCTCAGAGCTGCTGCTGGCGTTTGAGCTGCTAGCATCCTTCAACATTTAAACAAATAGTATTACATGTATTTATTTGTGTGTGTGTGTGTGCACAAACACGCATGTGTGCATGAATGTAGGAGTCAGAGCACAGCTTTCAAGACCTCATTTTTTCCTTCTGTTGTGTGAGTCCCAGGGGTTAACACTCAGGTCACAGGGCTTGGCAGCAAGAACTGCTACCCCCTGAGGCACTTCACATCTCTCCATCGGTGTTTTAAGCAAAGATGTGTGTGTTCAGACCTGTGGGCAGAAATTCCCTGCCAGAGAAGAGGTTGGGAAACAGACCTAAGCTCCTCCTATGCCCAGTGCCTTCTCTTGTGTTTGTTGTTTTCTCCTCCTGGCAAGTGACATCCTCCTTACTTCCTGCCACTAGCTGGTGCTAGGACTCCACGTAGCAAGCACACAGGGACACCATACCAACCGTGATCATCAGTCACCCAGAGTTGAGTTCCCTGTGTTGGATGAGATGCCCTGATGTCTCTAGTCCACTGTCCTGATGATCAACGCAGAGGCAGCCCCTTCTGTCCTCCCTGCCTGTAGTGATTGTCCTGAAACTTGCTCTGTGAATCAGGTTGGCCTTGAACTCACAGAGATCTGCTCATCCCAGACTCCTAAGTGCTGGGATTAAAGGTGTATACCGCCACAAGGCTCCTCTCATTTAATTTTCTAATGCTATGGATGGTGTTAATGAATCCTTAAAAAGTGTAAATCAACTTTGATATTCTTGGTATATATATAATGTGACTGTCATATTATATCCATTTTTTTAAATTTATTCTTTGACAATTATATATCCATTTTATATGACATCGAATTTGGGGTTTTGTTATTTCTTGTTTGTTTTTTAGGATTTTTGGAACCCAAATGAGATTGGCTGCTCCTCTCCTCTCCTCTCTTCCCCTCCCCTCCTTTCTCCTCCCCTCCCCTCCTCTCCTCTCCTTCCCACCATTCCCCTCCCCTCCCTCTCTCTTTCCTTCTTTCCCTCCTTCCCTCTCTTCTATCTTATATTTTTTAAGTTCAGGTGTTATGCTCAGGCTGACCTTTAACTTCTTATATAACCAAGGAAGACCTTGAACTTTTGATCATCCCGCTTCCATCTCCCTAATGCTGAAATAGCAAGTGTGCATCACTATTCCTAGTCTGGGTTCTGGGAGCTAGGCAAGCACCCTACTTGCTCAGCCTTATCATCAGCCCAGAGATTTTGTTCTTTGATGGTTTATTTGGCTATGGGTCAGGGTTATGCCTTCAGGAAACAGCTGGACACTTGTCATTTTCTGTGACAGTGTGTGAGAGAGAGAATACTTGATGACCATCTCCAGTAAAGTCAATGGAGTCTGGGTATATGTTATTTCTATTACCAATTCGGTTTCTTTGATGGTGGCAGAAATTGTCAGTTATACTATTGCTTCTCAAATTGATTTTGCCAGCTAATTTTTCTCCTGGAGGATTTGTCCATTCTATTCAAGTTTTCAAATTCCTTGTCAGAGTCATTCGTCATGTCTTACAGTGATGGTGGCTGCTGCTCTGACAATCCTGCTTCATTTCCAGTCTTTGGCGCTCTCTCTCTCTCTCTCTCTCTCTCTCTCTCTCTTTCTCTCTTTCCCCATTCTCCAAAGATTCTTGAGAATTCTGACTTGTGGCTTCATTATACCTGAAGAATTTTTTTTTATATGACCAGGGTGCATAGTCCAAAATAGCATACAAATCAAATATTTCCTGATAAATAACTATAGATAATTATCTTGTTTTACTTATTTAACATTCTTATGATTTATTTTACATGTATGAGTGTTTTGCCTACATGAATTTCTGTGTGTGAACCACATGTGTGTCTGGTACCTGAGTTGATCAGAAGGTTCAGCAGAGCCCCTGGAACTGGGTTTACGATATTTATGAGCTACCATGTCGGAGCTGGGAACTAAGCCTGTGTCCTCTGCAAGAGTGGCAAGTGCTCTTAACTGGTGACCCATCTCTCCATTTTAACACAATTCTTTTGTATACACATCATTTTAGCATTCATTAAAAAACAAAGCAAATTTTGATACTAATGAGATAGAAAAGCTTGTTTGACATATTATAATCCAAACATATACTAACTCAATACTTCCATGCTAAGGAATGGTGGTGGGCAAATGTTAAAAGCCCTTTTTTCCCTTTGGGCTGGAGAGATGGCTCAATGGAAAATAGCACTTGCTGCTCCCTCAAATGACTGGGGTTCAATTCCCAGCACCCATATGAGGTGGCTCACAATTACCTATAACTCCAGCTCCAGGGGGTCTGGCACCTTCTTCTGGCTCCTGCAGGCACCACATGTACGTGTAATACACTCATACAGATATAAATACATATAAATACAAAATAAAACTAAACCTTTTTCAAAGTCTTTGTTAAGTGGTCTGAGGGGTTCTTAGAACTGTGTGGGACCCCTTTCCAGGAGAAGTGTTCCCTTCCTGGCTGACATCTTTTCTTTTTCCCAGCATGAGATTCCTGGGGAAATTCCTGTTTCTCTGGGATCCATTGCTTCAACAGTGTGATATTCAGATTGTAGGAGGGAGAGACACAGTGTCTCTTTAGGACAGCTTCATTTCTGCCAGGCCTATCACACATACCCTTTGTCGCAGTCAAAGTCCTATAGCTGTGAAGAGACGTCGTGACATGGCATCTCTTTCTGGGGTTTTTGATTTTGTTTTGTTTTGAGACAGGGTTTCTCTGTGTAGCCCTTGTGAGGCCTGCATTACTCTCTACGGTACAGTTGTGAGCTGGGCAAAGGCCTAGAGATCGAAAGGACACACATTTATTCATGAGGAGATAAACCAACTGCCGCTTATTCAAGTTTAGGAAATCACTTATATACCTAGCTGCTGCACAATGGAATTCCCCCCAAGGCAGGTGGGAAATTATCATGCCCAAAATGGAGTAAACAATGGCCCTTTAGCTAACCACCAGGGGGGCAGAGGGAGCACAGGAACAAACAAGATGTTTAGCTGGAAAAAGCAACAAAATGTCTGGCCAGAAACTGTCCTCAAGATGAATCCCTGGAGGAGGGGTAGACCCGTGGGCCCTACAGCCCTGGCTGTTCTGGAACTTTAGACCAGGCTGACCTCAGACTCACAGAGATACACCTGCCTTTATTTCCCCCATGCTTGGACAAGGCAACTCTTATAAAGGAAAACATTTCACTGGGGCTGGCTTACAGTTCAGAGGTTTAGTCTGTTATTGCCACGGGAGGAAACAGAGGCAGCAGGCAGACGTGGTGTCGGAGAGGAAGCTGAGAATTCTACACCCAGATCTGCAGGGAGGAGGAAGAGAGAGTGGGACCGCCTTGAGCATCTGAAACCTCAAAGCCCACCCCCAGTGTCATACTTCTCCAACAAGGACACACCTACTACAGAAGGCCACACCTCCTAAGAATGCCACTCCCTACGTGCCTATAGGTTGCCATTTTCATTCAAACCCCACCATGCCCTTTTATTTTCTCACCTCTTTCTTGACATAGAAGATGTCTATCTAATAAGCCAGGTAGCCCTGCATAAGGAACACACTTCATAACCTCTTGGCTTTTTCTTGTTTCCAGGATGAAACTGAAGCCCAGACAATGATAAATCAATGATTGGCAGAACCACACCTGACTGCTTAGAGACGTACATCCTTAGTCCCAGACCCTGATGTTAGACTGGAAGGGGAGGGTGTTGTTTCTCTTCGTTCTTCTTCCTAATTTATTCTACACCGAATAAATCTCCTTTTCCTGCTTTCCACTTAAAGACATTTTTGTTTTGTTTTGTTTTTCGAGGCAGGGTTTCTCTGTGGTTTTGAAGCCTGTCCTGGAACTAGCTCTTGTAGACCAGGCTGGTCTCGAACTCACAGAGATCCGCCTGCCTCTGCCTCCGGAGTGCTGGGATTAAAGGCGTGCGCCACCACCGCCCGACTCACTTAAAGACATTTTGTTTTTCTTAATTAAAGCGTAGGATATGTTTTTCTGAGAGCAGCAGTTGTGTGTGCAGTAAAAACACAGCAGTTGATAACGTGCAACAATTCTGAGTGTGAGGGCTGGAGCGATGGCTCAGAGGTTAAGAGCATTGCCTGCTCTTCCAAAGGTCCTGAGTTCAATTCCCAGCAACTACATGGTGGCTCCCAACCATCTGGAATGAGGTCTGGTGCCCTCTTCTGGCCTGCAGGCACACACCCACACAGAATATTGTATACATAATAAATAAATATTTTTTTAAAAAACAAACAATTCTGAGTGTGAGTCAAGGAGGCTCAGTGTTTAGCGGAGTTGTGCTACGGAACAGCACACACAGTGAGAAGCGCCTGCGTCCCGTGCTCAGAAGAGAGGCTGCTGGGAAGCCTCGTGCGCCACTTATCTGACGCTGCCGGGAACACCTCAGCTCCATCGTGCACTGGCTTCTTCGTGAGCTTTCGGTCTGGGCAAGTTCAAGAACCTTTTACAAGATTTTCACAACCCCATATTCAAGCAATCAGACCCATGTGGGGTTGTGACCCACAGTGTAAGAAGCTGGGAAAAAAAAAAAGGATCAGTTGCTAAGAGCGCTGACTCCTCTTCCAGAGGACCTGGGTTCGACTTCCAGAACCCACAACCGTACGCTACTACAATTCCAGGGGACCTGACTCCCTCTTCTGGAGTCTGGTGGTACTGCATGTGCATCGTGTACATCCATATATGCAGGCAAATAATCATAGGGATAAAATAAAAATAAATAAATCGTGTTTTAAAAAGACTTTGTCCTAAGTCACAGGGAGTTTTCAACATAATATAAATGACAGTGTTCCGGAATCTCTCTACAGTGTGTACACGTCACACTATTTCTGTTCTTTAGAATTATTCTTTTCCTTGCACTTTTTTTATGTCTGTGAGGTCCATCATTCTACCCCACTGCTAATGCTTTTATAACTTGCTTTGTGTGGGAATCGAAGGACAGCTAGCACCATTTGGTTTTCCCCTTCTACCATGTGGATCCCAGGGAACCAAACTTAGGTCCTCAGGCTTGCCGTCAGGATTTTTATGCACCTAGCCATCTCACCGGCCCTCAATCAGCTTTTTCTGAGTCCGTGGCTCCACTCAGACATGTCCCAGAGACCACTGAGATCGCGTCTGGAAATGTGCAGAACTGTGAGTCTTCCAGCATTCCTGGTGGTGAAAAATGTTGCTACCTCTTGGTCCCTTCTTTTTAGATTTATTATTTTTACTTTTATGTGTATGAATGTTTTCCCCTCATCTATGTCTGTGTGCCATATGTGTGCTTGGTGCTTTGTGGGGGTCCAGAAAAAGGCACGGGAGCCCCTAGAACTGAAAGTACAGCTGGTTGTGAGCTGCCATGCGGACGTTGGTGACCAAACTCGGGTCCTCTGAAGAGTAGGAAGTGCTCCTCATTACTGAGTCATCCTCCCGGTCTCTGCTGATCACTCCAAATACACTTGAAAAAGGGAAAGAAATATGGACTTTGTGATTAAAAGGAAAGGATCATTTGTTGGTCAAGATACACACACACATATAGTCAAAGCCTTGGGAAATTTCCACCCATCCAATTTCATTTTCTTAAGTTGCCATCATGAACTCTGTATTAGAATCTATGGGACGGATAAAGATACATCATTGCTCATGACAATCTGAGTTGGCCTTCTGAAGTATTGACTGCGGACTTTTTATTACATTTAGTCATGGGGAGTGTCATAGTGCCTGTGTGGAGGTCAGACAACACTTGTGAGAGTTAACGCTCTCTCCTCCCACTGTGCAGGTCCCAGGGATTGAACTCATGGCAGGCCTGGCAGCAGGCATCTTTACCCACTGAGCCATCTCTCTGGCCAGCTACCACATTTCTGAATGGGATTCCCCTGGATGGAGATCAAGGACAGTAAAGCTTTGTGGGGCCTGTCACCACGTCAGTCACGTGCGGTTTGACAGCTGCCCCTCTGCGCCTGGGAAATGAGATGACGCGGGAAGTGAGGGAGAACTCGTCCTCCCTGCTCAGCTGCGGGGACTTTTCCTCCTAGGAGTCACTGCGTGTAGTCCAGATGCTAAGACAGCAGTGTGAGGAGTGGAGCTGCGGGGCTCTCCATGCCACGGCCGCAGGAGGTAGCAATGGTTTCCTGTACTACTGCCGTACACCTTTCAGAATGTTCTTGAATCTCCGACTGTTGGTCACAAGATGCTGAACGTTTGAAATGGAAGCTGTGTTACCTTAGCTGAGAGCATCCAAATAGCCAGGACATCAATCATGTCAACTGATTCAAGTGCACAATCAATCTCAGACAATTGGAGAAGAAGGAAAAAAAAACCCATCCCCTACACAGTCCATCAAGGTTACCTCTAACCTAAGACCTAGATTTTCTTTATTTATTTCCTTCATTATTTTGCAGGGAGGGTGGCCAGTACCATAGTGTGGATGTGGAGGTGCAACGACAACTTGCAGGGTCCCTTCTGTCCTTCCACTATGAGTGTTCTAGAGCTCAAACTCTGGGTGTCAGGCTTGCACAGAAATGCTCTGTTTGCTGGGCTATCTCACCAGCCACTTCAACTTTATTTTAAATCAACATTCTTTCTTTCTTTTAAACTGAGATGTAATAGTCGTACATCATTATGGATACATTATGGTAATTCCACAAGTGTTGACAATGAGTAATGATCAAATTAGGATAATAAGCGTTCTGTCTCCGCAAACATTAATCATTTCTACAAGCTGAGAAGGTCTGCTTTCCAGCCATCTAAACGCAGGGGCTGGAGAGATGGCTCAGCAGTTAAGAGTACTGGCTGCTCTCCCAAAGGATTCCGACATCCACATGGCACCTACAACTGCTTGTAACTCCACTTCCAGCGCATCCAGTGCCACCCTTTGGTTTCCTCGGGCACTGCACACATATAGTGCACAGGTATAGATCCAGACAAAACCCAGAAGTCACCAACTGTGCACCAGAAAACAAGAAGTAATCATTCCTCTCCAACAGCGTTGGGGCCTCTTGTTTAACTTCCGTCGGTCATCCTCCTCCCCTGTCTCTGCCAGGCTCTAGTGACCACAGCTGCAGATGTCTATTCGTGAGTCTTGCCTCATGTGGTGTGTGTCTTTCTGGGTCTGGGCTATATGATTTTACACGACAACCTCTAGTTCCACCAATGGTGCTATAAATGACAGGATTTCATGGCTGAATAACTGTCCTGTTTGAAAAGGGACCATCAATTGAATAATTGTGTGGTGTGGGCCCCGGAGACTCAGGTTGTTTGGATGTTGGGCCCACAGGGAGTGGCACTGTTATGAAGTGTGGCCTTGTTAGATGAAGCTTGTCATGTGGGAGTGGGCTCTGAGGTTCATATACTCAAGCTACGCCCAGTGTGGTACCCAGTCTCCTTATGGTGCCTTGGACCAAGATGTAGAACGCTCACTGCCCTCTCCAGCACCATGTCCATCTGCAAACCACCATGTCCTGTCATGATGATAATGAACTAAACCTCTGAAACTGTAAGTCGGTTCCAATTAAATGTTTCCCTTTATAAGAGTCGCCATGGTTATGATGTCTTTCACAGCAATAAAACCCTAAGGCAAATTGTTTCCATAAAATTGACTTATAGGCAACCCAATGGGGACATTTTCTTAATTAGTGATTGATGTGGGATGGCCCAGACTATTGTAGACAATGCCACCCCTGGCGGGTGGTCCTGGGGTGTATAAGAAAGCAGTCTAAGCAAGCCATGGGAGAGTTCCTCCAGGGCCTCTGCACCAGTTCCTACCTCCAGGTTCCTGCCTTGAGTTCCTTCTCTGACTTCCCTCAGAGATGGATGTGATCTAAGAGTTGTAACCTGGAATATGTAGCACAAATAATAAAAACCCAGAGACAGATATTGGGGGTCAACCCGAAAACAGAAAAGCAAAACAGCCAAGCCTCTAGAGAAGTCTTACTTCTACCAAGGCTGGGTGACCGCAGACTAAGCTTCTCTCTCCTCCCATTTTACATTCCCTCTAGTGGTGGGATTAAAGGCGTGTGACTCCCTAGGACTGGGGTTAAAGGCATGAGACACCACCACCTGGATTCGTTCCTGCATTGATTGTGTGAAGCCCAGGGTGGCCTTGAAACTCACAGAGATCCTTCCGACTCTGTCTCCCAAATCCAGGAATTAAAGGTGTGTGTCACCACTGCCTGACCTCTAGTGACTTAGGTTTGCTATTCTGATCTTTGGGCAAGTTTTATTTATTAAAACATAAATAAAATATCACTATAGAAGTAATTTCTCTTCTCCCCAAGTGACTTTTAGTTTAAGCACAGCAATAGAAACCCTAAGTAAGACAGTAGCATTCCATTGTGTGTGTGTGTGTGTGTGTGTGTGTGTGTTTGTGTGTGTGTGTCTGTTGGGGAATATTAATTTAAGATGTGTTTCATTTGTTTACACTGTGGAATATTTATTTAATGATGCAAAGATGTGTTGTATTCTTTAATACTGCATTTGCTTGATCTGTAAAGCTGTTACTTTGCCCACCTAAAACACCCGATCGATCTAATGAAGATTTGAACAGCCAATGGCTACGGAGGAGAGAGAAACAGGCAGGGCTGCAAAGGCCTTTGGAGATATCCGGCTTCATGAACTGAGCGACCACTCATTCTTGACCTGCCTAGTGTGAGAGAGACATTGTTGGACTACCTGGTCCCCATCCTGTAAGACAATAATATGTTAGTTCTTAACAGTTCTGCTCCTCTAGAGAACTCTGAGTAATACAGAGGAAATACAGAATATGATGAGGTCTTTGAATAACTCAGCAGCATCTAACGAAATTCCAGAAGTATTTATCCCTTAACTCAGCAACACTATTCTGAGGTCTATTTCCTAGTGGTGTGTGTGTGTGTGTGTGTGTGTGTGTGTGTGTGTGTAACACAGACAGTCAAAATGACATATTAAGTTATTGACTCCATACAACAACATTTATAGGAATATTGGTGACGATCTAGCATCCATCAATAGAGAAATGGCTGCTGACATACGACAGTACCACATGACAGAGACTCAAAGGGAAATGAGGAATGTATATGTGCACATGAGGTGCTAAAAGAAACACTGTAGCTGAAACACACTAGACACAAATATTCCAGCCAAGAGCAGCTGGCAGAGAAGTGGTTGGGAGAGCCCAGTGCAGCATTAAGAGCAGTGAGCTTTTATTTACCTGACTGCCCACAGCTGGGTTACCTACCTTGGGGATGGGCTGCTGGGAGGTTCTTAGTTGTGTAACCAATCAACTAGCTGGGTGTTTGTAATTGGGTGAGCGGCCACCCCTGCCAAGTCAGTTGCTAGAAATGTCTCCATGTTCTGATGTCCTTACACAAGAGATCTAGGTCTTGAAACCATTGCAGGCTGATCTCCTTTCTGTGTGGAGTTAATGGGAGTGTTAGGCGGTGTATTTCCATAGAAATACACTTCCACCCCCAAGATGTATGTATGATACAGCACACAGAGAAAGAAAGAAGCCAGGCATGGGGGCACATGCCTTTAATTCCAGCATTCAAGAGGCAGGTAATGTCTAAATACAAGGCATTGGGAGTTCCTGGTCTCCCAGGGTTACACAGAGAAACCCTGTCTCAAAAAACAAAACAAAAACAGGAGAAAGACCATGGATGCCCACATGTGCATACCAGAAACATTCTCTCACACTTTCAAAAGCAAACAAGATGGGCCAGAGGAAGGACCAGGAGAAAGAAATGAGGTATTTCAGAATATTTATCTTGCTGAAAAGCTTTGACTTTGGAATTGTTTAAATATTTTATACATTCAAAATTTTCAAAGTAAGTCCAAAAGAAGAAAAGAAAGTATCGCCTAAAAACTGCAAAGGAGTCGAAACAAGTACTAAATTATGCATCAAACTGATGGTGCACTCTTAAGATGAAAGACTTATTTCAAGTTCCTTTCAGATCCAGCCTTTAGAGTGCCCATCATTAGTGGAATGCATCCCAGGGTCAGAAGAGAACCCGCAAAGAAAATGTAAACTTCTACCAGCAGTCTGGTACCAAAGCTGATGTTTGCGCTCACTGTGTGCATGCAGCAGGCTCCTAAGTCATTCCAGCAATTTAAACTATAATTAGAAATCAAGGATATAGTGTCACCCAGGCAATGGTGACACCTTTAATTCCAGCGCTTGGGAGGTAAGGGCAGGTGGATCTTTGTGAATTCGAGGCTAACCTGGCCTACAGAGTGAGTTTCAGGGTAGCCAGTGCTACACAAAGAAACACTTTCTCTAAAGAAGAAGGGGACGGGGAGGGGAGAGAGAGGGAAGAGGAGGGAGCAGAGGAAGAGGAGGAAGAGGAAGAAGGAGGAGAAGAAGAATTTAACAACACAGAAAAAGCCATCCAAATGTAACGTGTTGAAAGGACTTAGTCGGCCCTCAGGTCAGATGTTAGGTTTGAAGAGGAAATGTTATCATGGAGTTTTGTGGCCTTTCATATTTTGGAAACTAGTCTGTCAAAGGAAGCAATAAGGACTCAGTAGCAATGAATCTAATGTTCTTGCCCAAGCAGACCAGCGCACCTAGGCTCAATTAGGGACAGAATGTTTTGGGTTTTTCTAGGTCTGCTTAGTTTCAAAAAACCAGGATGTTGAAGCTGGAAAAATGGCTCAGGGATTAAAAGCCCTTGTTGCTCTCCCAGGTTCAGGTACCAGCACCCACAAGGCAGTTCACATCTGTCAGTAACTCCAATTCTGGGAGAATCCAATGCCTGCTTTGGCCCCTGAGGGCTGTATCCACGAGGTGCACTTAACATAATTCTGACACTCATAAATACACACAAAATAAACATAATTTTTTTAAGTCAGGATAAAACCGAAAAGAGAAGGGATGGTGCCAAAAATCCAACCTGTGGGGGTGGGGCTACCATTGGCCCAAGACCAACAGTCTGAGCATCAAAAAGGACGACAGCTGGTCAGGGTGGCACGTGCCTGTAACACGAGCATCAGGAGGTGGAGGCAGGAGGATCAGGAGTTCAAGACCATCTTAAGCTACGGCAAGTTCAAAGCTGGACATGATTACTTGAGAACCCCGCCTCTCTCTTAAAGAGGGTGGAGGGGCCTGAAGAGACGGCTTAATGGTTAAGGGCACTTGCTGCTCCTGCAGAAAACCCAGATATCATGCTCAGTCCCCACATGGGGGTCTCACATATGTTTGTATTTCCCAGGCTCCTTCTGGCCTCTGATGGCTAGAATGGATTCATAATAATCAGCGTGAAATGTGGAGAAATAAGAAGAAAAAAAATAAAAAAAGCAGTTCAAAAAAATACATTAATCATATCAACTGAAGGTAGCTAGAACACTAAATCCTGGCTTGAAAGTTAAAGGGAATGAATGAAAGAGGACTCCTCCTGCTCCCTGTGAACTGTCATTGGTTTTTTTGTTTTTTGGTTTTTCGAGACAGGGTTTCTCTGTGGCTTTGGAGCCTGTCCTGGAACTAGCTCTGTAGATCAGGCTGGTCTCGAAGTCACAGAGGTCCGCCTGCCTCTGTCATTGTCATTGTTAAACATCCCTGTTGATAAGGGAAAGCCGGTCACCAAAGGAGAATCCCAGCTGAAAGAAACAGTAAGAAAAACGAAATCATTCCCTTTGCTGAATAACTGGTCCAAATATTAAACTGATGCATACATTAATAATGATAATAATAACAATAATAACAAAAATAACAGTTGATGGGTGCTGGGTACAATGGTGACTGAATGTAATCCCAGCTCTTGTGAGGTGGAGGGAGGAAGATGAGAAATTCAAGGCCAGTTTTAGTTGCACAGAGAGTTTGGATACAGTTTGTGCTATATGAGACAAAACAAAAGAACCAGAGAAATGAAAACAAGGGCATACAAGAGAGTTGCAACTTACAGGGGAACAATTCTTCTGCCTCCACCTGCTTCACTCCCATGTGGGTGGGCCTCTGGATAAGATTAAATCAATGGGAAGGATGCCCACACAGGAACAGGGCAGCTTTGGTGTGTTCTTGCAGAGGGGACTGAGCCTATCCGTCACCCAATTTACGTAGAAAATGGCTCCAGACCAAGTTGGCAAACAAATGCAATGAGGAGGTAGAGAGACAGGCAGAGAAATTGATCCAGTTTCTAATATTGAGTCAAGAGTGTATGGAAAACCAGGGTGAGACAAAGGTGGGGAACATGGAGGAAAAATCCCAGAAGCCATGGAAATGCAGCAAGGGGGAAATATGTATATGCGTGGGCTGCTCATTCTTATTTAGACATGTTCAGAGATTTTTTTAATTGTAATTTCTCTGTGTGTGCATGTGTATGTGCATGCATATGCACTTGCATGGGCGCGCAGTCACACACATGCACATGGGCACACCAGTGCAGATGCCCACCAAGGCCAGATGCATCAGATCCCCAAGTCACACACATGCGCAGTCACACACATGCACATGGGCACACCAGTGCAGATGCCCACCAAGGCCAGATGCATCAGATCCCCAAGAGCTGGAATTTTATGGGGTTGTTAGCCGTTGATGTGAGGTGACCTCAGATACCCTGCAGAAGCTGGGTCTTAACTGCCAAGCCATCTCTCCAGCCCTCTCGCTTGGGGTTTTTTAAGTGAGTTGTGATGTTGAAAACTACAAGAGAGACATGAAGATGATACTGCAGTTCACTGACAGACAGCCTAGAGCAACCATGGGGAAGGCAGTGGGAGGGAAGAGGGGTGGAGCCAGGAGGAAGACAGATCCAAGTCTGACAGAATCCAATGGGATCCATCACAGGGCTGTTGTCAGTCTAACCACACAGAAGATCTAGGAGCCACACCAGTGTATCCTAAATCCCACCATTTTTAAGAAGAGTTAGTAATAAAATCCAATGGCTCATTTTCAAAGAAGCCTCCATCCAACTTCGGTTTAGCTACTGACGAACAGAAAACACCAGAGCCCTGACAACATTTAATCGTCTAGCTATTCCCCTCCTACCCAAAATCCACTAAGGATAAGCCCCCCTCCCCGTGCACACACACACACACAGTTTAGAGAGGAAGAAATCACCCACAGCTGAGCTGGCCTCGCAAGGGCACTCTCATCTAACAAACTTGAAAATAAACAGGATGTAAAACGTAGAGATGAATCATGCTTGATTTTGTTGAGGAAAAGAAAGAATAACATAAGCAACAGAGGGAAAGATGAGACCGATGATGGCTGGAATATTGTGCCCTCTTGATTTTTCAGACAGGGAGGAAGGACAGTGCCACCAGGGTTGGATTCACTCTACCTTGGGCAGCATACCTGTTGCTCTAGGCTGATGCCCGGCTGGGCCAGATCTAAAATAAACTGCTTCACTTTGGCTTCTCCGACACTTCAGTGCTCTTATTATGAAGTGAGGGTCTTTGTTTATCATAAAGGCTTCCTGGATGTAGAGGGTTAGGCCACAGATGAGCCCCATCCCTTGTTCTTGCTAGGATGGGGTAGTTCTGAATGAATTTTTCTCCTAGGACCTAAGGACCTTTACAGACGACAGTGAGTAGTGACTAGGTTCATCCAGAGGTGAGCTTGGTCATTAACTCCCAGAGACACGTTGTCCCTCAGGGACAACGATAATGGAGACAAAGAAAGGGGGTGTGAGGGCCTGGTCCACCTTGACTGGAGGTCAGAGAGTTTGAGCTTAGTTTTGCTCTTTCAAAGCTGTTGACAACAGAGGTGGCTCCAAACAAGAGATCCTGACCTAGAGTGTGGTTAATTAATTTGGGTATAGAGGTGAATCCACTCCACCTGGACCAAAGGTCGGAGAATTCAAGTCTATTTCTTCTATCGTGTTAATGAAGTCTGTTGCCTCCCCCCACCCCCGTGGAAAATAAACACGGATTCAGCATTCACTGACTGTCCCTCCTGATGCTGTTCAGTTTCTCTGTCTCGTATTTCTCTCAGAGCTCTGTTCCTTTTGCTCAAAGATCCTAATCCTCATGCTTCTACCCTGGAATGTCCGAATTTCGTTGAGGCTTCTCTTTGATGGGGCGGGTGCGGGAAGGTTCCATATGTTGTGTATTTAGCTACTATGCTGTCTTAGTTATTTTCTTGTTGCTAAGTTACAAAAGTAACTTAAGGGAGAAAGATATTATTTTGGCTTACAATTCCCAAAAGAAATGGTATAAGGTATATACCATTGGTATAAGGTATAAGGCAAGTTTCCCCCGTCTTAATTTGGATTGGTCAACTTAAAAAGGAGGCCTGCAGTTTTATGCGAGCTAAGACTCTCCTGGGCTGACCTTGGGCATGTTGTGGCTCATCAGGAGGAAGGGGGACCCTGCCAGTGGCACTTAGTTTTGAGTGAAGAAGTTAGAATGTTGTCAAGTTGTTTACCCTTGGCCTCTTTATCTGCCTGACAGGATGCTTACCTACATTCAACTGCAAGCTCCACGGCCTAGGGTAGTCAGCAAAACACTTTCACAAGTCAGTAGGGTCGGGGTTTGTGAATGAAGAATGTCCTCATCCCTGAGAAACTTGCCCTGTTAGCCACAGACCCAAAGGAAAACGGGTCCCACATACTTTAATTAGAACAATGCCAATCCGTCATGAACACCTTGGACATAGGCAGTCACTGACAGGAGACACACAGGCAGTATTTGTTGAGTGCTTGTTGAGTAGATGTTGGGATTTTACTTACATCTGACTGTTTCATGGTGTGAACCATACATTAAGATTGAGCTTTGAGCAAGGAAGATGTGTGAAGGCCAGTAACCATGACAAGAATAGAAACTGGCCGCAGTTTGGTCTGCCCCGAATTCTATGACCCTTTCCAGCATTGGCGATGCCTATTGTTCTAGGCCATATGTCTTTCAGCATGGATTCCTTCATCATTAACAATAAATTGGAATGACAGTCCGGTGAAGCCTAGTCAACAGCTGTCTGGTCACAAAGGAAGTACGTTGAAGCCTGCCAGCCCATTGTTTGGAAGCGTCAGGTGGATGGCTCAAGGTCGGAGGTGAAGAGGTTAGGGTCGCTTTCCATCTGGGATGGGCTGGACAGGAGTGGGGAGCTTCCTCCCTCGAGGGGGTTACTCACAGGGGCGTTAACTTCCCAGGGCATCTCTGACAGATGGCAACAGATTGGGTAGACGGAAACATCGGGAATTTTTTTCTCTCCCGTTTCTGGAGGATTCACATCTGCAATCCAGAGTGGGCAGAGCAAGAGCTCTAGGGAAGTGGTCCAGCCTCCTCTAGTTTCTGATGACTCCAGGCAAGAGTTAGCTTGTGCTAGCTTTCATCCTTCCCGATTCTCTTAATAATTCAAGACAAGGTTTCCTGCTCAACCTGGAGCCACCAAGCCCCCGGATTCTTCACCTGCCCCTTTGACCCGCTCCCCACCCTGCCGTCATTACAGATGTCCACTACTATGCCCGACTTTTTTGTTTGCTTGTTTTCATGTAGTAGTACTGTATTTACATTGTTCCTATCCCTCTCTCCCCTCTCTCACTTCTCCTGTGCGCAACGCTGCCCCCTTTTAAATTCAGGACCTCTTCTTTTGTAATTATTATTGTTACATTTATACATATAACCTGGGGAGTCCATTTAGAGGTGTATGTATTATTTAGGGTTGAAGATTTGGGATTAGAAAACCTGTCAGGGGACTTATCCCTGGGAGGAAAACTATCTGTTAGAATGTGGACAAATATTTAAGACACATTTAAAGGCTGTATTGACTTAGGAAAATGGCAGTCGTATTTCTTCCTTTAGTGTCTATCCTCTGTAATCAATCGGTCAGGCTTACTGTACAAGGCCTGAATTTGCTCCCATTGAGTGAGCCTTAAGTTCACTTAGATAGCGGTTTGTTTGTTGCACCCCAAACATGAGTACCACTACTGCGCCACTGGAGCGGTCTTGCTAGGCCCGTCGTTCCTGTGGTCTGTAGGTCCTATAGCTGGAAGGAACTACTGCTGGCTTTTCTCCCTTGGCAGCTTGCATGGCACTTTCTGGTTCCCTGAGGTCTAGCCCTCAGAAAGGAGGCTTCTGGGTCAGGTCCAGCTCGATTTCTTCGTGTCCTGTGTCTCTAGTATGTAGTACTTTAACAATGGGGTCTTTTGAAACAGGAAACAACCAAGACAACATGCAATGTGAATATCCTGTATTGTGTTGGGGGTCTCTTTAGTCATTTTGACCAACAAATGGAAGGAAGGCTTCCCATGCCTGGCACACATGTGTACACAACACCACACACACATACACACACACACACACACACTAAGCATATGTGTATATACCACACAAATTCACACACACACACACACACACACCATCACAACACACCCAAGCATGTGTATATACACATACAAACACACACCAAGCATGTGTATCCACACCACACAAATTCACACTGACACACATGCACATACAACCACACACACACCCAAGCAGGTGTGTATACACCACACACACTCACACAACCCCTGCAAAACCAAAGAAAATCTGTCCTATTTTTTGATAAATTATACTTTAAAAGCAAATGCAGTTCTTCAATTTCACTAAACTGTAATTATATTAAATTACCACCCCCAAATAAATTTTTAGGAATGTAGATGAGACATTTCTATCATTTTGAAAGAAATAATAAGCATGTTTTATCCAAATAATTTCATATAGAAATGAAGTCACACAGATATTCACATGAAGGGAAAGAGAAAGGGGAAATGATCATTATGAAGTTATTGGATTATTATTATTATCCAATTAATTCATACCTTAGGAGCAAGCCTACAAGAAAGGTGCCAAATATATAAATATTTAAAAACCTAAATAGTTGGGTGGCAGGTGCTGGAGAGATGACTCAGCAGTTAGGAGCCCTTTTTGCTTTTACAAAGTGCCTGAGCTCAGTTCCTGACACCTCCGCTGGGCGGTCCACAACCACCTGGGAATCCAACACTCCCTTCTGGTTTCTGTAGGCACCAGAACACATGTACACGGATGCGCACATACTTAAAAGTAAAATGTAAAATAGTTGATAAATAAGCTCACTTTAATTTCTTTGTGGAGAACAAAATTCTGTCCTCTGGTAAAAATAAAACCCCTTTAATTGTGGATGTGCTGCAGACTATCCCTTTACACTGGGAAGGCGGTGTCACTATAACTGGTTTAATAAAGAGCTGAATGGCCATTAGCTAGGCAGGAAGAGGCTGGGCGGGTCTTCTGGGGACAGAGCACTCTGGGAAGAAGAAAGGTGACATCTCCAGCCAGATGCAGAAGGAGCAGGATGGGCAAAATGGAGATGAGGTAATGAGCCCGTGGAAGAACATAGATGAAAAGATATGGGTTAAGTTATAAGAGCTATTTAGAAACAAGCCTAAGCAAGGCCCAGCTTTCAAAATTGATAATAAGTCCCTGTGTCGCTTTTTATGAGCTGGAGGGCCAAAGAAAAGTCCATTTCCATGGATGACATCTTTAGATTCAAACATTTAGGAACAGCCTAGATACTGAGAAATGGGGAAAAACCATCAGGAATGGCGGTGTAGCCATGACCTAATCTTCTACACCAGCCGTCGGGCTGCATCTGGGTAATGTGCCTAATCAAAGAGGAGGCTCACAGACAGAATGCGGCTACAGGAAGCAATTCCAGAGGAAGATCCCATGTCCAGGAGTGAAACCCTGGGCCTTACACGTGGTACAGGTGTTCTCTCTGCCACTGAGCTATCTCCCAGCCATAGTATTACACCTTGATTGCGGAGACATCTACGTGGAGTAATAGAAAATATACGTGGCTCAAGGCGACCAGGTGAACTGCATCCAGTTTAGGGGAATGGTTCTGGGGGGGAGGGGTGTGTGTGTGCAGCTTTGCTGTCAGAAGGTGCCCAGGGAAGAATACAGACAAGTTTTATTTCTGGAAGATAATTACATAGACTGTGTGAACATTTATTTTACAATGGATAATAGGAGTAATAGGACTTTCCCATTGGTCTGTATTCTCCATATGCTCTAAGCAGTTCATAATCAAAACACAGGGCTCCCGTTTCTCCATTGGCCGAAGGGATTACGCATGACTGTGGACTAATGGCGAGACCACGGATCTTGAACAAGCATGGAGCTAGAGGTGCGGCTGTTGGTAGAGTGCTTTCTTAGAATGAAAAACATCCCTGAGCTTTTTTTTTTGTTTATTTATTTATTTATTATATATACAATATTCTGTCTGTGTGTATGCCTGCAGGCCAGAAGAGGGCACCAGACCTCATTCCAGATGGTTGTGAGCCACCATGTGGTTGCCAGGGATTGAACTCAGGACCTTTGGAAGAGCAGGCAATGCTCTTAACCACTGAGCCATCTCTCCAGCCCCCATCCCTGAGCTTGATCCTCAGCGGATGTCGTGGTTCACAGCTCTGAGCCCAGCACTCAAGGGGTGGAGTCAGGAGAAACATGGAAGTTCTTGGTCATCTTTGACTACATATCAAGTTTGATGCCAGGCTGGGGTGCTGCCTTTAAAATGCATGCAAGCGTACATACAGCATGTATGTATAAATAAACAAACCAATTAATTAATTAAAACTAAATGACTAAAGTGATGGTTCAATGGTTAGGAGCACTTTCTTTTTTATGCATTAATATAAATTTATTAAACAATAGATTTTTTCTTTTCTATTGATTTTATTGAACTATACTTTTTCCTCTGCTCGCCTCCCTATCTCTCCCCTCCCCTTCAGCCCTCTCTCATGGTCCCCATGTTCCTTATTTACTCAGGTGATCCTGTCTTTTCCTACTTCCCAGGTAGATTAGATGCATGTATGTCTCTCTTAGGGTCCTCATTGTTGTCTAGGTTCTCTGGGATAGGAGCACTTTCTAGTCTTGCAGAAGACTTGAGTTTGGTTCCCAACACCTTGTGTCGGACAACTCCTAACCGACTGTTAACTCTGGTTACAGGAGATTTAATACTCGCTTCCGGCCTCCACAGACATTTGCCCTCACATGCACGCGCACACAAATAAAAACAAAATCATTAAGAGTCTAAGGAAGCAGAATGCAGTGGCACACACCTTTAATCCCAGCGCTTGGGAGGCAAGGGCAGACGGATCTCTGTGAGTTGGAGGCCAGCCTGGCTTATATAGACAGTTCCAGGACAGCTGGGGGTACACAGAAAGACCCTACCTCAAAAAACCCCAAATTATAAATAAATAAAATAATAAAGTCTAAGGACACAAAATGAGCAGTTTCCTCCGTATTGGAGGTGTGAGAAGCTGGCACCCAAGCTGGACCTAGACCAAGAACCATGCAGCTTTTACTGCGATATGTTGTATGGGTGTCTGTGATATAGGTACCGTGGTCTCATATAGGATCCCCCTCGCCCTGGTTGTTTTATAACCACTGGAGCACTTTTGGAATGTGGTGGTGGTATGTTCAGATATATCCTAGCTCGGGATCCCTGGCACAAGAAGTTCACACTGGAGGGGGATGAGGACATTTAACTTTGCAGTCATGATGAGCTTCTACTGAAGATCTGACCAGGAAGAGGGTGGTATACTTGCAGAGGGCGGGAGGACTGTCCACTAGCTAAGTGCTACCCACTGCTTCGGGGCTGAAGGGACAGCTGGGAACTGAGCAGACACCTGCTCAGCTGGAGAGCAGCGCCCGAGTCGAGGAACTCTAGAAGTGAACCTTAAGTTTGCTGGAGAAGACAAACGTGGAGCAGGAAGCGGAGAGTCGATCCAGCATCTCAGTATAAAGCCCAGGCTGGCCTCAAACTCATCCTCCTCCTGCCTCAGTTTTCTGGGCTCGGGGAGTACAGGCATGAGACATCATGAACAGCCGAACAACGGACTGATATAGCAATAGAAGTGAACTTCATCACTACCGCCAGCCCAGATGTCCAGGGTGGAGGAGTAGACAAAGCTGTTTTCTTCTCCACACCCTTGGCAGACCGTCGCTCTGCTTTCCAGCATTCCCCTGGGAGTGTTTATCCTGGAAGACAAATGTGCACGAGACAAACAAAAGGAGGGCCCACTTTCCTTTTGGGGGTGTGAGACTAGGAAGTGTGCCTAGTCTTCCATGAGACAAGAGAACCTTTCTCCACAGTCTCCAGAAATAACTACAAATAAACCCTCAAGGTTTTTAAATGGCCCACCCAAGGGGTTAAAAAAAAAAAAAAGCAATGGATGGGCCAAAATCTCAGTCCTCTCTAGGGAACCAGGCACTCAGGATTCTGATGTTCTGCAAACTCAACAACCCCAACTGAATAAAACGTGAGGCCAGGTCAAACATTTCAAGCTTTGAAATCAGAAATGCTTAAAAAAAATACAGAAGTATTTTGAGTTGACACAATGCTCCGTTCAAGACTTTGGAGTATCATAGATATCAATCTTAGATTAGGGATGGTCAACTGGGACTATGAAAATATTCCATTTTCTGATGTCTGGAGCCAGGCATAGTGCGCATAATCTCAGAGCTGGGAAAGCTGAGGTGGGAGGATTGAGTTCAAGCGCGACCTAAGTCATGAGACAAGAGTCTATCTCAAGGGATTGAAGAAATGGCTCAGCAGTTAAGAGCACTGGCTGCTCTTCCAGAGGACCTTGGTTCAGCCCGCAACACCAATATGATAGTTCACAGTCATCTGTAACTGCAGTTCTAGGGGATCCCATGCCCTCTTCAGGAGGCTGCCGTGGGCTCCATCCAGGCAGTAGTAGTACAAATAGACATGCTGCAAAAACACATAGACACACAAAATATAATAATTTTTAAAATATAAGTTTTTCTCAAAACAACACCCTCACCCCAGCCAAAAAAAAAAAATGTCTGAATACTTATGATCCTAGGCATATATAAGGGATAGCCAATTCCTATTTTTACTGATTTAAATGCTTATTTATTATGGGTGATATGTGAAAATTAGTGGAAGCAAGAGAAATCAGATCTCTCCTTTTCCCCTGGGTTCCAGGGACCAAACTCACATCCTCAGGCTTGTGTAGAATGCGCCTTTGCACACAGAGCCATCTCACCAGCCCCAAGTTTCACCTATTTTGAAAGGGGCAGAATGTAACTACTGCTAACCGTCAACTTTTATAAGTGATCATAGGCTTGTAGAAGGTCAACAGTGCAACAACAGGATCCTGGCAAAGTGGTAGATGCAGAGGGACAGATGACAGAGGGACCAGTCCCCTGACTGGGGCCGTCTCCAGGTCAAAAGAACAAGTGAGAAGCGGGTTCTGGATGGAGACACAGCTGTCCACGTCTGTGGGCCCTTCCCTTCTGTCACCCTGTTCTTGGACAGCTGAGCTCTGGATCTACAGTTGGGTTCATAGGGAGGCCTTGAGTTTCAAGGGCAAGATAAAATTGCTCCTCACCTGGCTTTTCTTTACAATGCAGAGAAAGGAAGGACCAGGCAAGACCTCACTAACCCTGAGATCAGAGAGAGTAAAAGACTCAAGAGGCCACCTAGTTTTTGTCCTGTTGGCCTTGGCCTCTCGTCTTTAGCAGAGATTAATGAACGCTGTGGTTACATTTCTTTCCTGGGAATAAACTTCCTGTGACCATGGATACTCTCTTTCCATTAAGTCAACAGGTAGCTGGGTTTAAAAGGCATGTGGCAGTTCGAAGTCAGTCTGGTCTATAAAGCAAGTTCCAGAACAGGCAGGGCTACACAGAGAAACCCTGTCTTGAAGATCCAAACCAAACCAAAACCGAGTAAATGTTGTATACCATTAGCAGAAATAACATCCATTCTCGGCGGAAGTGTTGAGTCAGAGGTTGGACTCGTGTTTGTACACAATCATGTTTTATTTGAAAAGATGTCAACACTGTATTGAGTACCAACACAGGTGACCAAGACACCACAGCCCTGTCCCAGCAGGCACTGACTCTGGGGTATAGTTTGAGTTGGGCTGCTATTTTTCAGGGTGAAGGTGGTGGGGTGGAGGTGGAAGTGGGAAGGGAGAGGATAGAAAGAAGAAAAGGGCATTGTTCCTAGCTCCAGTTTGGAATCTGACGGATGAGAAGGAGGACCACTCACACTACAATTTGACTCACAAGGCTCTTCTAACCAGCTCGGCCCCGCTGATGTGTGGATAGGCAGCCTGCTGGGCCAGCTGGGTTGGGTCAACACACAGGCACACTGGGTTACTTTTCTCTGCATCTTGTGAACTCTTTCTAGGCTAGAGGATGTAAGGATTATATAATCACAGTCTTAACAGAGCATCTGGCCAGGCCAGTGTTAAATACTGTGCAGAAGAAGGAGAAGTACCGAGCTGGGTGGTAGAGGCAGGACACCCCTGTGGTCTCATCGTTTTGATCTTCTGGATTGAACCCACAGAAAGATGTGGTATGTACGAAGACTAGAAGTATCTTTTACTTTAAACTCAGACCTTTACACCCATCCACATAAGAGCAACTATTCTTTTTGCTTTCCCTGTCTTTCTTCAGAAACAGAAGGCAGATGTTAGAAACTGGTCAGTTTATCTTCTATACCAAACACACACAGGAGTCTCTTGTGCTTAAGGACCAAGTTCCCTGCTTGGTTCTACAGCTGCTGAGCCTCTGGCATCCTGTGACATCCAAAAGCTTTCTCAACATCTGGAATAAGGCCTTCACAGTACGGAAAGAATCAAATCATCCAAAGGTTTGAGTGTAGGGAGGTGAGGACATGACTCCTCAAGTCACCATGGCTTAGAGATGGTTTAGAGAACTGTAACCAGCCAAGTACCCTCCTGGACCTGAAGCCACAATGGATGCTTCTGAAAAGGTCCACCAGGCTCCCTTAAGGGGCTGCTCACCATGCCTGATTATAAATTTACCCTTGCAGCTCGAAGACTCAAACATATTTAAACACCACCCCCCCCCAAATCCAGGCTGGAATGTGTACATATCAGCAGGCCCGTGCCTCTTTGACGTAAGTAACACTGAGCCAACGGCTCTGCAGATTCAATAAACATTTCCAGATTCCTTTGCATCCCAGCAGTAGCAGGGAATGGCCAGGATGAAGCCATGGTTACAGTTGCTAACGTCAACTGGTGATGCTGTCTTGGTTAACAAGTCAGTTTACGTAGCTTCGCTTCATTTTCCACGCATGTTGTATTTTGAATCATTTATTATAAAATTTATATTAAGAATGTTTGTTTTCCAAAGGCATATGCTTCGAGGGGCCGTGGCTTGTTGTCTTTCCTTTTGGTACTTCGGCAAGCGGAGGAGTCACCATGGCTGTGAGTGGGGTGGGCATTCCATGGGTCATCTTCCTCCACAAGCAGAAGATGGGGAACAGGGGATGCTGGAAGCACCCTTATTTTCAGATATGTTGGGAGAACAACCTGATCTGTTCAGCTCTTTAGGGCCTGTGAAAATAAAGAGAATTATTGCTTCTTTAACTATTGGGACCAATCATTCCCTTGCCCCATAGTCATTGAGCCTATTGTCCTTTTCTGTGGTTTCAGTCCCAGAAGCCTGTGCCCTTAGTTCCCAGGTATTCCCCTCCACACCTAGTCCTTAGGCAGGCGGGGTCAGGACTCCAGACATTTCCAACACGATGCACTGGCAGCTGTGTGTCACTGCCCTTCCCAGCCATGGACGACTCATCCTCTCCCCTCCCCGCCCATCAGATTTCTCTGGTTTCTCTCCCGTGCTGAGTTGGAACGCTGTGAGAGAAGCTTAGCCAGGAGAAAGGCTCTTCCCTCCTAAAGCCAATGCCAGGAAGATAGAACGACCTGACCTGTGTGATGGGTGTGCAGGACAGGTGTGAGGGAGTGAGAACTACAAAAGACCCCCCCCCCACGGCACACACAGTGCACCCACAGTGCAGGTCCTCATCAGAACGAAGGCCTGTCTCTGTGACAGGTGCTTTCTCCCCCTCAGCACACCTGTCTTTGACGGCTGGAGGGCAAGGAGATTGATTAGGGAACAAGTTAAAACTTGGTTTGGATTTTCTTTCAAGTGTGGGTAGTTGGAAAACTAAGACGAGAGATCCAGTCTCCTCAGACCACAGAGGAAGTCAGTCTTGAGCTCTGCTTGTGTTTTTAGAAAAGTCTACAGCCAATGCTGACATCTCTCCCTGTGGAGGCGACGAGGCAGCGGTTCTATGCATGCAGAGGTTTGAGTGGTGAGCAGACTGCCAACGTTCACATATCACATGGGGATAAGAGGTTACTTACGAGAACCTTCCAGAAACTTTCCTCATAACCACAATGATGATCCCTCCAACGAAGCCGATGGCTAACAGGACGCCAACTATGATTCCAACCAGGGTCACTACTGCCAAGCCATCTGAATGAAGAGAAAAGAACCATGAGGGCTGGGAAGAGCAGATGCCAGAGACGGCATTGGCCTGCTGCTCTCAGCAGCGAGTGCGCTCTGCTCTTCTCCCGAGTACAGCGGAGCCTGAGTCAAGCGTGGAAGCACTGAGCCATTTTTCTCTTCTTGGTGCAGAGAGCAAACCCAGGCCTTGAGTGTGCTAGTCAAGCACCGTGCCACCAAGCCCCAGCCCCAGCTCTGCTCTAATCCCATCTTGTGAATCAAGAGATTTCTTAGTCTCTGAATTTATCACACACGCTGGCTTCATCATTGATGGGCATGCTTCTTTCTGGCTGGTTCATGACAAAAGAAGTCCAGAAAACTCAGAAGGAACCCATTTCAACATAATAAAGGCTCTGTATGACAAACCTACAGGCAACATTATTTAAGTGGGAAAAACCACAAATTGTGTCCATTACAAGAACAAGGATGCCAGCTTTTTAATATAATACAGTTATAGTAAACTATGATATGTTGTCATTCTCCACAGCTGTCATTAAGTAAATACACTCTGTGTGTGTGTGTGTGTGTGTGTGTGTGTGTGTGTGTGTGTGTGTGTGTGAAAGAGAGAGAGAGAGAGAGAGAGAGAGAGAGAGAGAGAGAGAGAGAGACCTGTGAAGATGAGGCAGGGGAGTTATATTCAATGTCAGCCTGAACTACAGCCTGGGCAAAACTTAAGTGATATTCTGTCTCAAAGTAAAAAAGTGAAAAGTGGGCTGGGGATGTTGCTTAGTGGTGGACCATTAGCTTAGTATGCACAAGGTGCCGGGTTCAATTCCCAGCACTTCAAAAAGCAAGGGAGAAAAGAAAGGAGAGAAAGAAGGAAGAGAGGAAACCCATCATCTCTGTTTTGGAAGATGGTCCTTTCTGTTCTTGTTTGACTGAGATCTGAGAATGAATAGAATTCCTCCCAAAAACTGGATTCAAAGAAACTTTCTTTTTATCTCCCAAAGGAAGACCAAAATCTCATTTACCTCTCTTATCTGTTGTCTCTGTTTCGTCAGCTGTGCTATCTGGAAAGAGAAAAATGCAAAGATAGAGAACTATTAGGATTTAATGACTATAATTGAACAGCTGGCAGCTGAATTTACTTGAAGTGGAATGTAACAAAACCTATGCAAAGAGGGTAATTCCCTCCGCAAACCCGATTGGGGCTTCAGAAGCCAGCACTTGACAGTCTTGTACCGATAACCATCCTTTTGCATTATCACCAGTTTGCGACTTCACAGCCCACCCACAGATCCTCTGTACTTTTGCACCCAGTGGATTTTATCTTAGCTGATTTTAAGAGTCAAGGCTCCTGAGCCATAGCTGTGAAGTAAATGGTTGGGAAATCTGGATGCTGAGGAGCAGAGGAATGCAGGTGTGGCCACTTCGTTTTTTATCAAAATCCTGGCCAACAGGGCAAGTGCTAAGGTCCTAAGCATTTTCACAGCAGGCTTCTTATTTGGGAGGAGGTGGCCAGGACTGTGAGTTGTCTCCTGATAACTTTTCCTTTGTGGTCTGACCTGTACTTGGGTGGCCTGCCCTGCTAGGCTGAATGAAAACTGGTCCTTTGTGACTTCCACCCCTGTCACTTGAGGGTGTCCACCAGCATCCTAGTCCAGCCAGGTGGCCACAATACACACTCTCCACCTGACTTCCTTGTGGACAGTTAGTTTCCCATGACTTCTACTTTAAAATAAAAGTCCACTACCCATTTTACAGAGAGTCCTTAATTCTGGAGTTGAGGGTGGCTATCTGCCTCAGCTGTAGATGAGGCCCAAGGTCTAGTGAAGACAATGAAGAGAAGGAAAGATCAGACTTTCCCTAGGATCTTAGCTCACCGCTTTCAGAACAACGGTTCTAAACCCGTGGGTCGCCACCACCTTGAGGGTCTCAGATATTTTACATTACAATTCATAACAGTAGCAAGTTAACAGCTATGAAGTAGCGATAATTTAATGTTTGGGAGTCCCTACAACACAAGGAACTGTACTAAAGGGTCGCAGCCTTAGGGAGGTTGAGAATCACCGCTCTAGAGAGTCAACAGGTTCCAGAAGTAAAACTGGCTGTGATGTGATGTTTATGGAGGGGGGGGGCTTTGAGGTTCTTGGCTCATAAAACCAAACCCACCCCGAAACAAGCCATATAAACTAGAATTCTTCTTCAAGGAAGACTAGGGAAGCTTTACTCATGGGCCAAACATGAGAAGTCCTCTACAGTTTTGAGATGTGGTCTTAGCCAGGCAGTGGTGGTGCACGCCTTTAATCCCAGCACTCAGGAGGCAGAGGCAGGCGGATCTCTGTGAGCTGGAGGCCAGCCTGGTCTACAAGAGATGTGTTCTAACACTCATTATTTCCTCACTGAGGCTGACTTGGTTCTGCCTGGCAATTACTGTCAGTGTTTTCTTAGCAGCTTGCAGCAAGACTCTCCATCACTTCAAAGATGCAGCTCAGTGGGAGAGTACTTGCCTGGCCATGAGGAAAGTGCTAGATTAGATCCAGAGCATCCAAAATACCCAACCAACCAACCATATACATAAACAAGCCCCCGCCCTACTTGATAAAAACAATAGGATCAAAATATATGCAGCATGAAAATTATGACATTAATTACGATTTTGCGTTTATTTTGTTTTGAGACAGGATCGGATCATGCTGTACGGAGCTGGATTGCCTGGAACTCACTTTGTAGATCAGGCTGCCCTCAGGTTCACAGAGCTTCATCTGCCTCTGCTACCTGAGTGCCTGGATCACAGCTGTCTACTACCATGCCTGAGCAACATTAATTCTTGTAAGTGTGCAGCTCAGTGGGATGAAGTACACTGACCACGTCCAACCATCACCTCCTAGAAAGCCAGCATTCTGCTGCCTACATCTATTGATTTCAGCACCTCTGGGTGCCTCGTGCAAGTGGACCCATACCTACTGTCCTTTGTACCTGGCTGAATGTGACTGACATGCATTGTAGTATGTTTAAGCATGTATTTCTCTTTTAAAGCTAAGTTTTATTCCACTGTGGGTACATATTATGTTTTTTTTTATCCATTCATTTGGTTGTGACTACTGAGTTGCTTCCATGTGTTAATATTGTGGATAGTGGTGTGTACACAGGCAAACAATTGTGAAAGATTTTGCTTTGTTCTTGAGACAGCACCTCATGTAGTCCCCATGTTATTGTTTTGTCAAATAACGTCTTACTATGTAGCCCAGGCCTCTGATTTGCAATCCCTGTGCCTTTGAATGTGAGGGTTTATGTACCACCACACCTGGATCTAAACTCACTTGTTAAACCCTTAAAATGACTGTAGAGTTCTTAAATCTCAACTGGCCACTGGACCTGGAAGTATGCATTGAAGAATAATATACAACAGTCAGTCAGGTTCTGTGCCATATGTGGTCCCAGCACTTGGAAAGTAAAATCAGGAGAATCAGGAGTTCAAGGCTAGCCTCAGCTACAAGGTCAGTTCAGGTCACAGGCACCAACCTGGATGATGCATACAACACACAGTCCTGGCGGGTCTGACTTAGAATAGCCATAAGGTAAACCAGGAAACGTCGGGGTAGAATTGCTGCCCTTGAGGGTCAATGCAAGATTCTTTTACAACTATTATTATTGATTGATCGACTTAACGTATCTGTATGGATGTGGGCACTGTGCTGTGGTGCCCTGCAGAAGACAATTTTCAGGCTTTGATTCTCTCCTTCATGTACGCTCCAGGGATTGAACTCAGGAAGTTAAGCTTGGCAGCAAGCACCCTAACCTGTTGATCTATTGAGCCATATGACCCGTCTTACACAGATATTTTTCCTTTTTAAATATTTATCTTACTTTCATCATGTGTATGTGTTTGTGTGTGGCACCCTAAAGAAGACAGGGGTGTTGGAGCCCCAGGAGGCCGTGAGATGCTGGGAACTGAACTCTGAAAGTGTGTGCTCTTAGCCACCAAGCCTCCTCTTCAGCAGCCAGCACAAGGCTCTAACACGGGGTCTGCAGTGCAACACCGGGAGCCAGTGACGGGTCCTTGGAGGGGGTTGTGACTAGTTATCATTCAAGGTTGAGAGAGCTTCATGGGTGATGTAAGAGCGGACCCACCTTTGTTGGGGTGACTTGTTGACTGATCCACAGAATGGCTCGTCACCATTTTGACAGTGGTTGTACTCTTATGTTCTTCGTGATCGTGGCCTGGGATTTCTGGGGTTGGCTGGTCCTCAAAGGGAATGTGTGTGTGTGTTGGTACCTGTTAGAAGTGGGTGAAGCAAAAAAAGGAAACAGAGCCTGAGGTTTGGAATGGACAGCATCTGACGTCCTGCAGGAAAGACTTTAAGGTAGCAAACATTTCACAAACACAAGTATAAATTCCAGATGGATACAAACAAACAAAAAACAAAACAAAAATAAATAAGAGTGGAGATAGGGACAAAAGCAGGTTCAGTCCAGAAGTGAACATTAAATGTTCAGCATGAAGACTTCCTGTCCCTTGATCTCTTTGAAAAACACTGGCTCACTCACACCTAAGTTTCTCTCTCTCTGAAACTGGAATAGCACTTTTCTCTGTTAACATTGACTTGCAGAACTGTGTGGAGGAGCGGAGCTCACTGTCACTGACAGCTCACTTTGTACAAGGTCCTTTCAACACATTCTCGGTACACCATGGGCAACTTTCTCTTAAAAAATTTATTTATTTATTGAAGATTTCTGCCTCCTCCCCGCCACCGCCTCCCATCCCCCTCCCTCTCCCCTAATCAAGTCCCCCTCCCTCATCAGCCTGAAGAGCAATCAGGATTCCCTGCCCTGTGGGAAGACCAAGGACCACCCACCTCCTTCCAGGTCTAGTTAGGTGAGCATCCAAACTGCCTAGGCTCCCACAAAGCCTGTATGTGCAGTAGGACCAGACATGGGCAACTTTTTCAAGTAAACTCAATGAACAAAGCCGAAGAGATTCCATAATGAGCACTGACTCCCTGCAGGAAAGGTCCTCACAGCTATTCGGTGACAGTGGAAGGCTAGGAAGTGGTTCCGGGTCTATGTGTGAAATGCGTGTATATGTGTGTGTGTGTGTGTGTGTGTGTGTGTGTGTGTGTGGCGGGGGACACACTGTTGTGGAATATTCGTTTACACTGTGTGAAGATGTGTCACTGTGATTGGTTTGATAAAGAGCTGACTGGCCAATAGCTAGGCAGGAAGAGGTTGGGCAGGACTTCCGGACAGAGGGTAAAGAAGAGGAAATGAGGAAATAAACATAGGTATGAGAGACACCAGAGGAGATGGAGTGAGAACAGGAAGTGCAAGATGGAAGGGAGGTAAAAAGCCATGAGACAAAATGTAGATTAATATAACTGGGTTAATTTAAGTTATAAGAGTTAGTGGGACAATTCTAAGCTATAGGCCAAGCTTTTATAATTTATAAGAAGCCTCCATGTCATTTTTGGTGAGCTGGCAGACCAAAAAAAAAATCCATCTACACAGTGGGTATGTGAATGTGTTTGTTGTTTCATGAGATGTCTCTCTGACTGGCCTGGGGCATGCCTCTTAGGTTAGGCTAGCTGGCCAGCAAACCCCAGAGGTCCACCTTTCTAGGTACCATCACCTTTGGCTTTTATGTGGGTTCTAGGGGTTGAAACCAGGTCTTTATGCTTGCAAGACGTGCATGTTATTGACTGAGCCATTTCCCCAGCCCGGGGCTGGCTTTTCTACTTTTTCATTGCTCGTCATTGAGGACAGAGCAACTGACCTGGATGAAGAGCCACACAGAATGAGGTTGTGTCGTAACTGGCTGGGGGCTTGCATGGTGAACTCCTCCCACCTCCCCAGGGACCTACTAAAGCTCCCTGAATCCAGTTTGTTGGTTTGTTTGACAGAGTCTCCCTATGTAGCTCTAGCTGTCCTAGAACTCACCGTGGAGACCAGGCTAGCCCATATTTACAGAGACCTGCCTGCTTCTGCCTCCTGGGTACTGGAATTACAGGTATGTGTACCACTACACCTGGCCTCAGTGCAGGCTGGCAAAGGCTAAGCTGATTTCATACCATTCTGAGAAGACATGGTCTGTTGCTCTCAAACTGTCTGTGTCCACCGCACCAGCTCCCTTGTCCCTGGATGAGACTTGGATGTACCTCTGTGGTAAGCTATACCACTATTTCATTGTATGGCGGTTGATTTCACATCAAAGCATACGTCATCCCCCTGGCATGTGACAGCCTGCCTTTGGAGCCAACTCCCTCTTTCCCTGGACTCTCCCCAGGGTACCTTGCCAGTAGATTCATTCAGTCCTCCAGTAGTACCCGTGGTTACTATTCTGTCTTCCAGACCTGGTCTCACCATGCCACCTCCTGGACCTGGGGTCACAATATCATCTTCTAGTCCACCTACGGGTGCTGAAAAAGAAAGGTCAGTCAGGGATGCGGTACGCAGATGATGTGGACGAAGCCAATTGGCTACTTACAGTCATGATTGTTTCCTATACTTTAAATTGTGGTCCTTTCTGCCCTGTCACAGTACCAGGGCCTGCACCACTTCCTTATGGTGCCACTGACACACACCATGGCCTGGTCTCCATAGAGAAGCAAAAGGCAATGGGAACACTTGGTGACACCACCAGCTAGGGCTGGACAAGAACCTGCCTACCTTTCCCTTTCCAGTAAAGAGCCAGTGCCTCCATTCAGACAGGCAGAGTATTACACAGACCAGAAAAACTCTGTAGAATCATCTGAAAAGTTTTCTAAACATACCTGGGTCCATGCTCTGTGCAAGCCTACAAGGTCCAAAAAAATGAGTGTTCGTTCACTTTTTACAATCAAACTTTCAGGGCTAACGGTACTCCAGCAGCAGAACACATGCTTGGTGTGCCCAAGGTACTGGTCTCAGTCCCCAGCACCAAAACATTCACTAATTAGCCAAAAAGAAGAAGGAGGAAGAAGGAGGACGAGGAGGATGAAGAGAAGGAGGAGGAGGATGAAGAGAAGGAGGAGGAGGAGGAGAAGAAGGAGAAGAAGGAGAAGAAGAAGAAGAAGAAGAAGAAGAAGAAGAAGAAGAAGAAGAAGAAGAAGAAGAAGAAGAAGAAGAAGAAGAAGAAGAAGAATCATCATCATCATCATCATCATAGGGCTGGAAAGATGGCTGGGAAGGTAAAGGTGCTTGCTGCCAAGCTTGATAATCTGAGACCAAATCTGGGACCCACGAGGTAGAAAGAGAGAACTAACTTTTGCAGATTGTCCTCTGATGGTCATATGCATGTCATGGCACAAGCCCTGCCCCCATAAATGAGTAAATAAGATGCAACAAAATTGAAAACAACAACAATAAACCCAATCTCCATACTATTTCATTGAGATTGCCGTTCACTTGGATAATTAAGTGACTGACCCACTGACCTCATAAATTGATTCCAACTGCTTTTTTGAGACAGGGTCTCACTACGTACCCCAGACTGTATTTTGGTCAATGTTTTATCACAGCTGCAGAGAGTCAAACTAAGACACATGGCAAGTGCTTTACCCACTGAGTCATCCCGCCTACCCTGACCCTGACTTCCTGCACTCACACTCGGATGAAGGATGAATGAGGCAGTAGCAGGTTGAATCCCGTTGTGTGGGATGCCATGCCTTGCATCTATCTCCACCAGATCCCATGGGCTAGAAACTGCTCACATTCATAAGTCAAGGGTGTTTGAAGCTGGGGCTCTTGGCAGGTTATGAGGATTGAATGAGGTCATCAGGACAGGGTCTCCAAGAGGTGACTTGGTGGGTTAGAAAGAGGAAGAAGATAGATCTGAACTGAGGTATGCATCCTCACTGTGACATCTTCGAAGGTGCTAGCAGATACGGCACCATGTTCTTGAACTTCCCAGCCCCCAGAGCCATGGGGAGAATAAACACCTATTCTTTATAAATTACATGGTTTGGGGTATTTTGTTACAGCGACGAAAATAAATAGACTCAAATGGTGTGAGAGATGACAGGGTCATCTAACTGCCTCAGGACTAAGTGCACCAGGGCATCTGCTCTTAATTCACGTAATCCTTTTCACGAGTTACAGATCTGACTCACTGGCTGTGGGCCTCCTCCCTGGATGGAGCGGTTCTGGAAATGCCATGACCAGATGCAGTTACGAAAGAAGGGTCATGCATCAGAAGTACAGGAGGGAGGGGTGTTGGAAAGCGCCCGGTGTCATTAAAGAGCAGATGTTCATCCACGCCTAGGATGTTGTTCTGATGAGCAACCCTCCCTTCAACACTTGATTTTCCCTCTGTTGAGACAGCCCAGCCAGAAGCGTGGCTCATAAATATTTGATCAGAACTCCACTGCTGCTGCCAACAGGGTGGGGGGCCTCTGGAGGAATGCTGCTAAGTTCTGGAGCCTTCTCTTTGCAGCTTGCCCTATTCCAGTTGCTGACGGATAGCTTTAGATGAGCTACCTAGCATATAAATCCTTAAAAAACAAAATAACAAAACAAAACAAACAAACTATCTTGAGGTAGACTGATTCCCAATTTTCTGAGAAACCAACACACTGATTTCCAACATGGCTGTCCAATTTTGCACTCCCACCAGTAATGGAGGCCTTCATGGGAATGACCTAGCCCCTCTACATATATGCGACAGTTGTGTAGCTTGATCTACTTGTGGGATTCCTAGCAATGGGAGCAGGGGCTGTCCCTAACACTGGCTTTGGGGAACCTATTTCTCATACTGGATTAGTTTGTCCTGCCATAATACAGGGAGGTGCTTAGTCTTCCTGCAGCTTGATATGCTGTGTTTTGTTGATACCCATAGGAGGTCTGCCCCTTTCTAACAGAAGCAGAGGGGAGATGGGGGGAAGGAACGGGAGGAGAGGAGGAAAGAGAAACAGTGGCCGGGAGATAAAATGTATAAACATATTTACTTAAAAAAATCATATAAATTTAATTTTAAGCCGGGTGGTGGTGGCACACGCCTTTAATCCCAGCACTCGGGAGGCAGAGGCAGGTGGATCTCTGTGAGTTCGAGACCAGCCTGGTTTACAGAGCTAGTTCCCGGACAGGCTCCAAAGCTACAGAGATACCCTGTCTCGAAAAAAACAAAACAAAACAAAACAAAAAAACTCGGTGCATACAAATGGTAGGTCTCCTCCTGTGGTCGTTTGCTGTTATGGCTGAGGGCAGAGATTATGCCCACGGAGTAGAGAGATGCTCTTTTCAGAAGTAATCCCTACCTAAAAGCTAAGCATTCCATGGAACAGACATTGTCTTCAGCGGCGCAGCCACTGGTAAGGTACCTCACACTCCCATAAGCAAACCTCCACCCATGCTCCTGTAAAGTAAAACCCTAGTGAAACTCACTGGGTCTCTCTCTCTTTTTCTCTCTCTCCCTCTCTTTCCCGCCCGCTCCCTCTCTCACTCCCTCTTCACACTTGCGTGTGTACACACGCGCGCGCGCGCACACACACAAAGAAGATATGAAACCAGAAAGGGAATAGTTTTGTTAGTTTGGAAGAGAATGGAGACTAGAGGGACGGTAAGAGAGACCAGGAGAATATGGCCAGAACACACTACTCCATGTATGAAAAAGTCATAATGAAACCCAGCATCATGTACACGTAATACAAGCTAACAGAATACTAATAAAATACTAATAGAAAACATTAAAATAGCAACAACAACACAATTCTTTATCCCCTGGATTGAATTCAGTTTTCAAGCTCATCAGTTGTCAAAAAGTTCCTAGGACCCATTCATCAAAATCATTTTCCATACGGTGTCTCTAACTTAAAACAAGCCTTGCTTTCAAAACAAAAGCACTGAATGAAGCTGGCTTCAGTCCTTTCATAGAAAGCTCAGTTCACTGAAAGAGTAACTCGATAAAAAAAATTCCTCCTTGTTCTTTCTTTCCCTTGGCCCACACAGCCAAGTACTGAAGTCTCCCTGAATAGACAAAGGGTGTTTTATGAATGACCGTCAAGATTACGATGCGTGCCTTTTGTCTCTCTGGCCCAGCATTCTTGTTGGCTCCCTGGGAAAGTTATCTTTACAAGATTCTCAATTATTTTGGCAGAAGGCTTTCCCTGGTGGAGAGTGTCGGCCAGCTGCCGAGTTTCTAGCCAGTAGCTGACATCTCCTTTTCTCTTTGCTGGTGACCTTCAAGCCATGGATGGATGTCTTTGCACTCCCATGTCCTCCTAGGATACACACACCAGCACACACACATGCAGGGTGGCACATCTATGCTTGAGTACAAATGCTTATGTAAGTAGAGAGTGAAGAACCCACAATCACAACAATGCTCACAGCCTGGCGTGCCAGCAAAGTTCTGGAAACATCTGTATCCCTTCCCGGTCACCTGAGTACAGTTCCCTGACACACTCAGCTGCAGCTAACATGAAAGTGAGAATCAACAGAACTTCTCCACATGAGAAAAAAACTCATCCCTTGCCATTTTCACTGTTATTCTTTAAGAAGCTACGTCAGGGGCTGGCTTAACATCCCTGACTACTTTCAGAGGACTTGGGTTCAATTCCCGACACCCACATGTGACAGCTCACAACTGCCCGTAACTTCAGTTCCAAAGGATTGTGATGCCCTTTTCTGGCCTCTGTGGGCACTGCATGCTCTTAATCACAAACACCCACACATTAAATAAACAAGTCTTAAAGATTATTTTGAAAAAGCTAGGACAAAGTTTGAACTCTTTAAGAGGAGATAACTGAACTAAAAATGATTTTTACACTGAGGCTTTTAAGTTTGGAAGCCAAGAACTTTTAATTGTGCCCCAGACTATTGCGCAGTTTGAGCTACTACATGGGTTCTGGAAGCCAAACCCAGGTTCTCTGCAAGAACAGCTTAACCACTGAACAACCTCACCAGACCTTATGAATGGCTTTATCTTAATATCTAATTCTAATACTACAAAGTCAAATTTCAAGTTTATGGACTGCCAAGATGCGTCAGCCGGTAAAGGTGCTTGCTGCCAAGCCTGACAACTGGAGTTCTGTCCCTGGAGCCCACATGGAAGAAGAGAGCCTACCCTTTCAAGGTGTCCTCTGGCCTCCATATGCCTTCTATGACCGATGAGGCCCCCGTAACAAACAAAAATAAATAAATAAATGTAAAAGGATTTTTAATGAATTATTTAAGGAGCTGGAGAGATAGCTCAGCAGTTAAGAGTTTGCTGCTTGTGCAGAGAATCCAGGTTCACCTCCCAGCACCTGTATCGGGTGGCTCACAACCATCTGCAATTTAAAATTCCTGGGGATCCCACATCCACTTCTGTCCTGAGGGCATCTGCATACACACGACATTCATTTACACACATACGCATTAATAAAAATCCTAAGAGATACATCTTAACGAAATGATTCAAATAAGGACACATTTGTGGGGGCAGCATTTCTTCAGCCTTCTGTTCGCTTGGGGACAGGATCTCACTATGTAGCTCAGGCTGGCCTTAAACTCCTAGAAATCCTCCCACCTCAGTCTTCGAAGTGCTGGATTACAGGTTATCATCATACCTGGCTCTGATAGAATTTGATATGTCACATTAGATATTGTAATAGGTACAATGTTGCAGCCACAAATCTTTAATAAAAATCTTTTGACTGTGTGTTCAGTCTTTTGATTTTATTAGTATATATTTAATATGTGGTGGCGAGTGGTCCCATCTAGCTGCTAGCCATCAGGAATGCCTTTGTCAGGCACATTTTCCTCTTATGGTATTCCATCTCTTTTGAGTTTTCTCACATCCTTCATGCCTTATGAAGATATTCTTTAGGGGTTTGGGGAGAAGACTCAGTTGGTAAATTGCTTGCTATGAAATTATGGGGGGACCCGGCACCCATATAAAAACTAAAAATGGAGGTTGCGCAGGTGACTCAGAGGTTAAGAGTGCTGGCTGCTCTTGACGAGAACCCAGGTTCAGTTCTCATGACCGCTTACAACTGCCTGTAATTCCAGTTCTAGGAGGATCTGGTGCCCACTTCTGGCCCCCATGGGTATTGCACTCACATGCACATACACATCACATAATCGCACACACATTCACATAAAATAAATACATCTTTTAAAAGCTGATGAGCCGGGCAATGGTGGCACACAACCTTTAATCCCAGAACTCAGGAGGCAGAGGCAGGTGGATCTCTGTGAGTTCGAGGCCAGCCTGGTCTACAAGAGCTAGTTCCAGGACAGGCTCCAAAGCTACAGAGAAACCTTATCTCTAAAAACCAAAAAAATAAAAAATAACAATAAAAAAATAAAAGCTGATATGGTAATACACATCTGTACGTAACACCAGTGCTGGTGGAAGGCAGAGACAGGAGGATCTCTGGAGCTTACCAGCCAGCCAGTCTAAAAGAACCCAAATGCTTGGTGCTCAGTGAGAGACCTTGTCTCAAAAACAGATGGCAAAGTGCTGCAAGCCGCAACATTATACAGAAATTGCCCAACCATCTTTCCACAAGCAACTTATCAGATCCAAGTGATCTGGTAAAAGCTAAACCAAAAGGCAAGGCTTTTTGGTGTATTATTGCCTTGTGAATAAAGTAGCTGTCCTTTGCTGTAGATTTTTTGCTGTAGCTGATTTCCTTTTCTGTTACATATTTGGGAATTAATTCCCACAGCTCAGAACTGTTTCGTGAAAACAGTTTCCCACTGCCAGGCCTTGTTCCTCTCTCCTAGGTAAGTGCAGAGATGTCTTCCTGCAATTATCTTCATCAGCAGGCATTTGGGTCCAAGCATAGAGCATCCCACTTACGGTACTCACAGATCTCCAAGGACACAGAATTACTTCCTGCCCAAGTTGCTGCTCTGGTTTTACCCCACGACCTGAATGGCTGATAAAGAAAATTTAGAAACCTGGGTCCCTTCTTTGTTTCCACTGCCTAGAGCAGTAAGTCTAACTCCAGACCTAGGAAAGTACAGTGTCTGGTGTATGTGTTATCTGATCAAGAGCCATCAGCTTCCCTAGGTTGCCTAGTTACCTTGCAGCCTCTATGCCCACTGGAAGAAAAGAAGTTCTGCGCTGATTTAAACAATGCATGCCCTATTCATAATGTTACTGAAAATAAATTCCTTAGCTCTTTACTAACCACCTAAAAATGAAGTGTAGCATACCAACCTTCCTCTCTAGAATTCCCTGGTGATTTAATTCCTTTCTTAACTTAACTTTCTCCATTAAGGAGTTCACTGACGTGTACTAGTCACTCCCGTGTGTGTGTGTGTGTGTGTGTGTGTGTGTGTGTGTGTGTGTGTGAAAACTTTTATCTGATTTTCTCTGGGGCAAAAGAATCCCAGCCTGGAACCTTCTAGGGCTGGGGAATTGCTAGTTTTAAGGGTATATATGACTGGGAACATTGGTAACAGGTAGAACTAAGGACAAGGAGGAGCAATGTAGACTAAGGAACAGTATAGAACAAGGGGAACAAGTAACGGATAAAACAATGAGAAATGATGGATTGAAGAAAAAAGAATAAAGAAACGTAGAAAGACAATTCCCGTTGTGAGTAAATTTCTTTGCCCTCAGATCTTTAGCCCCCTTTGGCTATCCATGGTGTCTTTAACTGAATCCTGGAAGGGAATAGTAAAGGTGTAAAACTTTTTAAGGTTCCTGTAAAGAAGATACCCAATATCAGCCCTATGTGTGTACAAATATAGAGGTACACACACACACACACACACACACACACACGATACACTCTTTATATTAGCTACCATAGCTTGCTTTTCTGCTAGTTGGAATTTGCATCTCTTTTGCAAAAGGCAAACCCAGCCAGTAATCAAACATCATATTTCCTTTCTCTGACACCATACTCACCAAGCCTTCCTTGGGTTCTGCAAATATTCATGCCTATTTCCCCTGTCTCAGTTTAGTTTGTATACTTAATAGTTTGACTGTCTGTGTTTACTCAATGGGGTCCATCAAACAGGAATATGCAGGCATGCCTTACCTAACAAGATTCCATCTGTGCACAACAACCTTTGCTTGTGAGCTTATAATGGTGCTCAAAATGGGGCACCAGAGCTGTCCATGCATCACGGTGCCACACATTACTCTGAATCTGATGCAGGTGGATTAGAGAGAAGACGTTATTTATCCTAAAAGTGTGTCTGTCTTAGAAAGACAGTCCTTTGTTCCCTGCTCAAGTGAAGGCAGCATCACCATGAAGACAGGAGCCCATGGGACTAGGAGTGTAGGCTCATCTGTAGAGTGAGCGCTTGTCCAGCATGTCTGGGCTCACACCCTAGTATCACATGAAGTAAACCAACAACGCTTGCATGCATGCATACAACAAAAGCAAAAAGAAATTTTGGGGGGGGTGTGGTGGCTGATTCCTATAATCTCACAAGTGCTTAGGAGGTTGAGGCAGGAAACTTGTGAGTTCAGGATCAACCTGAGCCACAATGTGAAATCCTGTCTTGAAGCAAATAACGAAAATAGCTGTGTAAGGGCTCTTTCCGGGGTACCCGCTGGACTGACGGCTATGTCAAGATGAAGCTGAATCTCTCCATCCCAGCCACGACTGTCAGAGACTCCTTGAAGCGGAAGTGAATACACACTTCATACTATCTATGATAAATAAGTGCATGGCCACAGAAGCAGCTGCCGATGCTTTGGGTGGAGAGTGGAAGGGCTATGTGGTCTAAATCTGTGGGAACAACAAGCCAGGTTTTCCCACAAAGCTAAGTGTCTTGGCCTACAGCAGAGTGTGCCTGCTGTTGAGCAAGGGGCATTCAGGAGGCAAAGGCAGGAGGATCCTGATTTTGAGTCGTCTGGGCTTCACAGGAAGAGCCTGTCCTAAACAAGACAAATCAAACCAAAACAACCTCCCCCGCAAAACCCCCAAACAATAAAACTAAAAGTTCATTCTCAACTGGAAACCATTCTGTTTGGTGAAATAAATCAATTTCAGAAAGACACACAGCATGTTTGCTCTCATAGGCTAAACCTAAATGTAAATTCTGTGTGTGTTTGTGTCTATGTGTGTGTGTGTGTTTATGCATGTGCTTACACGTGTGTGTTTATGCGTGTGTTTACATTATGCGTGTGTTTACATGTGTGTGTAGGACACAAAACTAGAAAGATAATCGTAAGGGGAAGAGGAGACCCTAGGAGAGGTGGAAAATAAAGACAGCAAAGAAACACTCGTACTAGGAAAGCAAAAGAGGAAGTTACTGGGGGAAGAAAGGGAACCAGCTGGAAGGGGTGGGAGGGACAGAAGAGAGGAGAATGAGAACAAAGCAAATATCATTTACGCTGGCAGATGCCACGGTGACGCCCATGGCTTCCTCTGCTGACCTGAAATTTTTCATAAGGAAAAACAAGGGCCCTGGCCTAGTGAGATGGCTCAGTGGATGAAGAAACTTTGTAGCCAAGCCACGACCTGAGTCTAATCCCTAGGACCGTATAGTGAAGACAAGAACTGGCTCCCAAAAGTCGTTCTATGACTTCCACACACTGTGGCATGCATGTGCCCCTCCCCCAGTAAATAAATCCATGGTTTAAAAAGGAAGTCTAAACTGGGCGGCGGTGGTGCACACCTTCAATCCCCAGTACTTGGGAAGCAGAGGCAGGCAGATGTCTGAGTTCCAGGCCAGCCTGTTCTTACAGAATGAGTTCCAGGACAGCCAGGGCTACACAGAGAAACCCTGTCTGGGAAAACAAACAAACAAATAAAATAAAATAAAAAATTAAGTCCAGACCTGAAGAGATGTCTCAGTCAGCAAAGTGTTTGCTGCACGGGACCCATGTGAAAAGCCATGTGGAAGGGTGCCTACAATCCAGCGCTGGTCTAGCCAATCAGTGAGCTTCAATAAGAGACCCTATCTCAAAAAAATAGGGTAGAGGGGCTTGAGAGGTGGCTCAGTGGTTAAGCGAGCATGCGAGGACCTGAGTTCGATTCTCAGCATCCAGGTTAGACAACTCACAAACACCTGCAACTCCAGCTCCGGGGGCTCTCACTCTGGACACCTTCACTCACATACAACATCATTTTTAAAAAGTGGAGAATGACCCAGAAAGACAACGGCCATGCATGTTTGGCCTCCACCTGTGTGTACAGCACACGCATGCACTTACACTTACATACGTCTCACACAGAGAATCCATTTGGAAGAACAAACTCTCTTCTGTTCCTTTACCCCCATGAAGGCTTTTGCATCTCATTTCCCTATCATGTCTTAAGAGGTGACCACAAGTCTCAAACATACCTCACACCATAGATGTTCTCAACCCTGCTGACCTCTCACTGGGGTTCCCAGGAGCTCCTGCCTCTTCCCCCAGCTACCCCAAGTGGGTTTCTGCAGCCAGGGCGAGAGCCTAGAACTCTCCTCTCCACGGCTCTGATGTTCTCGGTGCACCGTGGGGTGGTCCTGCTCCTGGCCTTCTGAGGAGGTCATTCTTTGGATATGGATGCAGCAGCAAATATTTATAGGGCTCCTCTGATATTAAGAGCCGTTCTCCAAAAGGCATGTTCCTCAACACAACACCAGGTAGTTTGCTGGACGTAGCCAGAATCCTCCCTGGTGTGGCCAAGGATTTTTTATTTTTTTGTCTCTTCACTCTTTCCATACAGCTTGGCAAACTATTCATCTGATCGAGAGATTGGCACTGGAAAACCTCCTCCTCTCTGCCTTGGGGGTCTATATGCATGTCATGTTCACGTGCATGGGAATGCGCGCGCGCGCGTGTGTGTATGTGTGTGTGTGCGCGCGCGAGCGTGTGTGTGTGTGTGTGTGTGTGTGTGTGTGTGTGTGTGTGTGTGTAGATCAGAGATCAACCTCAGCGTCACTCTTCAGGATATACTCACCCTACTTTTTGAGACAGGGTCCTCCAGTGGGTGGAAACTTGTCAATTCCACTAAGCTGGCTAGCCAGGAAGCCCCAGAGATCTGCCTGTTTCTTTAGCCCCAACTCTGGGATTCTAAACACTCATAACCTGGCAGTTTTTATTTTTCCCACAAATTCTGGGACTCAAATTTGGGTTCTCATTTTTGCACACCAAACTATCTACCAACTGAGCTATCTTTCCAGCCCTCTCTGTGCCTTTTTGAGACAAGGTCTCACTGTGTTGTAACACAGGCTGGTCTTGAATTCACGATCCTCCTGTCACTCCTGAGACTGGGATTAGAGGCGTGCGTGCCAGCATACCTGGGCTGAACAACTCTACTAATCTAGACAACTCTTGGGAGGCTTGGCCCCTGTCACCCTGGGCACCCACAGAAATGCCTTCACTTACTTCCCTCTGGGAGAGCATGGTGCCACCTAACATATTCCCAGCCTCTGGAGTCACGGCAGGTCCTTGGCAGGTGTTTGCTGAGTGACCGGTGGGTAAGTATATAGACAGTCAAGGAACTGGTTTCTTTTGAGATATTCCTTAGATGTGTGCACTGCCTTCACTGCAGAGTTGGTGAGGGCCTTTCCCTACTGTAGGGCATCAGGGATGAGGACAGAACAATTCACCTGTGAGGCTGAACTCTGCGGCCCTGCCTGTCACTCGCCGTCACAGCTTTTGTCAAACCTGCAGACCAAGTCTGGTTGATGAGATGGGACATGACTGTCAGCCTGCATGAAGCTGCTGACAGACAGGATGAGCCCCTCTTCCACGCACTGAACAGAAGGATGTCAGAACTGAGATGTGTTCCTAGATCCTCTGAGAAAATCCTACACACTACCATCAGGAGCCTGTTCCCTTGACCTCATAGTGGGTATGGGTTGTGCATGGCTCCAAAGGTTTCTTGTGCTTCGGGGTGGCTGGCCCCACCTCCTAAAAATTGGAAACGGCTTCTGAACGTTCCTGTAGCTGAACAAGGGCAATGAGAGAAGCGCTGGGGTGGGGCTCAGTGGTTGAGTGTGGGGCACAGGGCGGCCCTGGGATCAATCTCCAGAGTCACAGAAAGGGACAATGAAAGACGAGGAGAAAGGAAAAGAAAAACCAACATAGCTGTGGTGGGGGTGGGAGGACAGGGATAGGAGGGGAGGGGAGGGGGAAGAGTGGATGGGAACGATACACCCCTGTAGTAATCTCAGCACTAGAGGGACCGAAGCATGAATATGAGGTATGTCTGGGCTACAGGAAGACTCTAATGAAGAGGAGGAGGAAAACGGAAAGAAAATAGAGAAGAGGCCAATGGCCATTAAGGACTCTCATTTTCATTCTGAGAGCAAGAAGTCACTGGGCAGGTGGAAGGGGGAGGGCCCAATTCTGGGCCACCCAAGCACACCCGGTCCTCTACCCTCAGAAAGGGAACAGGGGACAGGACTGTCCAGGAGAAGCAATTCTGATGATGGCTCCTTCTGACTGAGTTTACAGAGAATGAACAGAAGCTGCTGCCCTGAGCTTCCCCACGGCCTTTCCACACACACACACACACACACACACACCCCTGCCACAAGGAGCATCCCTGCTTTTCGGGAGGATGGTGAGGGAGAGAGTTAGTGAACCACTGACTAGGAGAACAAGTGGTTATGGCGGACAGGATGTCAGCGTCCAGCAGAGTGCAAAGCCACCTGTAACCAGTGTGTCTCCGGATCATTCTCGCCTGGCTCCCTCTTGCAGGCCTGTATTCTGTGGGTGTGAGTGTGTCTGTGTGTGTCCATCCTCAGCTGTGCAGACACGTGTGAGCACTATGGGCAAGTGTACAAGCAGGTATGTGCACACACACAGAGGTCAGAGGTCAACCTCGGGTGTACTTCCTAGAAACTACTCACCCTGTTTTCTGAGGACACGGGGCTTGCGGGGTAGGCCCAGTTGGCTGGCAGGTGAGCTCCAGGGAATCCTCCTGTCTCAGTCTTTCCAGCGCTAAGATTCAAAGCACTAAGAACTGAACTTAAGTCCTCATGCTTGTAAGGCTAACACACTTTACCAGCTCAGCCATTTCCTCAGCCCTGAGCCTCTGCCTTTTATTTTAAGGAAAAGGCTGGGGTACACAGCTTACTGTGGATCACAGGAGCTTGAGGCTGGGCTGCCAAGGCCCATTGCTGTCCATTCAAGGCTTCACCACACCCACTGCCCCAGGAGAAAGTCCCTCTCTCCACAGGAAAGCTGGGAGGCAGTGTCTCCATGGCAGTCCAGGTCTTGGCTACACTGGGCCCATTCACTATTTCCTCCCTTCGTGGTTCTAGAACCTTCTTTTAAGCAACCTGCCATTCTGCTGAGTTTGTTGCCCAGTCAGTCTCATAGCCTGAGGACACAGAATGACTAGGTGAGCGGTGGTTACATTTTGGGGGGGGGCTCCAGGAAGTGAATCAGTATACTGCTCACCCCTAAACTCAGCAGCAAACCAGAGACAGCTGACTCCAGCTTTCAGTTTGATTACTCAACTCGGGGAGACCACTTCGCTCTCCTGACTAAGAGCAGGCGGTTTTCCTGTAAAAGGGGAAATGAACTCTCAGTTTTGTGGGCAGGAATCATACCTCCTAAGAGGTTTTCTGGAACCCAGCGGGAGCTGGATGCACGCACGAAGGGCCACCTTCTAGGGAAGATAGTTGAGCGGTGACCTCATCGGATGTTTTAAGGGTGCTGCCCAGAGTACACATCACAGTAGGGTGAGGGCACTTGCCATCTGCCAGGAACTGAGCGAGACTCTGAGCTCTGATTACTCAGGGCTCTCAGCTGAGCGGCTGGGATTTCGAAAGAGTGGAAGAAGAGCCCCTTCAGATCGGACCTGCGGGGTAGACATTCCAGCTGTGTGCAGAACGTGGCTGCCCTTGGCCTTGGTCCTCCGCTTCATTTGGAAGCTGTATCTCGGGAGATTTTTTATTTTGCATTAGAATAATCTTGGTTTTGTTTTCATAGCCCCGGGGAATCAAACCCAGGGCCTTGTGTGTGTGTGCTAGGCAACCGTCTATGACCAAATCGCATCTCATCTCAACCCGTGGTAGACTAAAAATTAAGCTGCTTTGGCCAGTAGGGTGTCTTCTGAATTTCCCTTGCCATCTCTCTCCCTTCGTCCTGGCCCATGGGAAGTTCATCCAGCCCCATCTCCAGGTTCACTGTTCAGACCCTCTTAGAACACAGGCTCCCACACGCCCACGAGATGTATCTTGATGGATCTCTTCCATCCCCTCATAGTCTTAACACTGAAGAGCAAACACCTGCCACTCTTCCCCAACTCCTCCCTCGCCTCTCACCTCCCCTACCTGATTTTCACAGATCCTGTGACTGGATGTGGAGTCAGCCAGGAGATACACCTGTGTTTATAGAGAGGCGTGACCCAGGAGGGAACAGGCACTCTGAAGGAGAGTGGCGGCACCCTGTGGGCTGGGGGTCCAGACTGAACACAAGAAGGGCCAAGGAGGAAGCAAGCTCTCTCCCTGGGCTCCCCGACTATCCATGCGTGAGCTTCCTCACACCCCGTCCCCACATCTTCCCTCCCATGATGGACCCCACGCCCTCACACGATGAGCCAAACCAAAGCCTTCCTCCCCTACGTTGCTTTCCGTCAGGTATCTGCTCGCAGTGATAAAAAGCTAATCACTGCACCTGCCTTCTTTTGAAATAGATTTGTTTCGATTTTGTGTACATGAGTGGTTGCCTACATGTATGTATATGGACTACCACACACAGATGGTGCTGTCGGAGGTCAGAAGAGGACATCAGATCCCCCAAAATTAGTATAGGTGGTTGTGAGCCTCCGTGGGGTTTCTGAGAAGTGAATCGGGTCCTCTGTAAAAGCAGGAAGTCCACTTAACTGCT